>NC_056745.1:1345383803-1345493803 GCF_019279795.1 Protopterus annectens
TTTACCATTTTACATTAGGAAGGTTTGTGGCCTGCACTGTGGTGGCAGGACAGGTAGCTTACATCCTTCTAAGTTGGGAACTGCTGATTGAGGGCTCAGTGTCTGTTATTCTAAAAGTATATTAGTTCTGGTTTAAGCTCTTGGGCTTCAGGCCAGTTATTTTATATTAATAAGGTTCGTGCTCTGCACTCTTGTGGGAGGAGAGGCTGGTCTCTGCCCTTGTGAGCTGGGAATTTCCGGTTAAAGGTTTATAGTGCCTGTATATTTGAACTGCTTCTTACTGAAATTGGTACACCTTGTTTGCTGTAGCATAGACTAGATCCAGGCCTGCTGAATCTAGCTTTGTTTGTATGCTTGTTGTTTGTTTGCTTGTTATTTCCCTGAAACGTTAATTCCACCTAAAACGTGGCTTTTCAGCGCTTTTGCGGATCCCTAGTGATAACTGCATTGCTTACTGTACTTATTTCCTTGTTTCACTTGAAAGAAAGTTACTGTTTGTCGTTTTTGCATTTAAGTTACCTGTCAAACACATTGTATTTAAGTTATCTGGCACTTGCCCAGTAAAGCAATTATATAAGTCAGCACTAAAAAATTAAAAGCACTACACCCTCACAAGCTCCCCTTGAGTACCTTGTTCCCCATTAGCCCCTTTCTTTTCAATTATAAAGGAATTCCCAGTACTATTCTAGCATGTCCACAGGTCAGTTGTCAATCTCCTCTCCAGTCCAGCTGGTGAATCTGGTAATCTTGAGGCAATGTTACAACTGCCTCATGTACACAGACAACCCTCTCCTCCTCCCAACAAATTCCAACACATGTGACAGATGCAACCATATAGCCATACTGGAGGCTAAGCTCTCTCAACTCAGTACTGGCGTAACCAGTCAGGAGGAGAAGGAAACCACACTAACTACAATTTCAGTCTCACATAGACCTACCACGACAGCAAACAAAACACATAAACACACAAAAACATACTCGGAGGCACTAAATAAAAATCTTCCTAAGCAGCAGAGATCTCCAAAGCAGACACCCAAGCAACCGCTATCCCAAAACAAAACACATACAACACATAGCTCACAAAGCCAGTGTGCCGAACAGTCACAGCCCTTAAGGCTACACAACACACCTGCTACACTTGTAATAGGTGACTTTGTCATCAGGCACACTGATGTCCCACTCACCAGTCTGAACAAGGAGAGGGTCACGGTGAGCTGCCTGTCGGGCGCTAGGATCCGCCACATAACAGAAGCACTCAGGTCACTCCAAGGCAAGTACAAATATAACTCTGTCATTGTCCATGCTGGTGTGAATGACTTGAGACATACCTCCCTGGACTAGATGAAAAGAGACATAGAAGAGCTCTCTGAGCATGTAGCCCAGGCCGGTATGACCCTGACCTTGAGTAGCATCTTACCCTCACCAAGAATGATGCCACAATATGAAGACAAGATTATCAATTTCAACAATTGGCTTAAGTATTGGTGTCATTCAAAGGGGATCCAATGCCTGTCAGCCTGGGATGACATGCTCGACAAGCCACGATGCTTCACTAGGGACGGCTTGCACCTGTCACCCCTGGGCTTTCGGATATTGGCAATATTGGATATTTTGAGTTTGTTGGCAGTTAAACTCAGGAGGGAAGGTATGTACACCCCAGCCATCAATAATACCCTCCAAGCCTTCCAAAATGTATGCGTGTTTGAAATCAGAACTTTACTCAAACAACCCACTAACCACAAATGGTTCAACCTCACAGAGGCAGAAAAAAGTGCATTAAACTAAATCCGCTCGGACAGAAGCCTGAGGATCATGAAGGCTGACAAAGGCACGGGCATTGTTCTCATGGAACAAACTGCCTATGCCAACAAATTAAATGAGCTGCTAAATAAACGAGAGTACTACCAAGCGGTCACCCTCCAAGAAGCCATCAACAACTTCTCCAGTATTGATAAGCTACTCAAAATGCTTGAAGAAAAGCAGCTCATCTCTCTGGATGAATACCTCTACCTCTATGTGCACCAACCTTGCTTAGGAAAAGCCTTCGGCATTCCTAAGGTGCACAAAAATCCCGGAGACCCACCGCTAAGACTGATAATATCGAACAAAAGGACTAAAACCGAGAACATCTCACAATACCTAGACTCTGTATACAATCCGTTGGTGCAAGCCACGGACACTTACATTAAAGACTCCTGGGACTTTCTGAAATTATTGCATAACTGTAACTGTGATTTTACCGACAGTATCCTTGTTACTCTTGATATCGTAGCACTGTACAATAATATCCCTCACAGGGAAGGACTAGAAGCTGTAGAGTTATTCTTAAACAAGCATGCTAAGTTTAATGCAGTCAGAACTGAAATGTTATCTTTAACCACAGCTGTGTTGAAAAATAATTTCTTTAACTGCAATGGTGAAATTTACCTACAGACCAAAGGCGTAGCCATGGGCTCCAAGATGGCCCCCGCATACGCTAATGTGGTCCTTTGCACGTGGGAAAAAGAAAAGCTAACCCTCCTGCCAGGTTTCCACCACGTCAGCATGTACCGTCGTTATATTGATGGCATTTATTTTGTATGGAATGGAGCCAACACTGAACTGGAATTTTCCTGCACACCCTTAAAAGCACCGTTCCGTATCTCAGCTTCAAAGTCTCAAGCAGAGGCCAGCATATCACCTTTCTGGACACCCAAATCACTGTCAACCCTAACAATGGCTCCCTCAGTTCCAAAGTCTTTCGCAAAGACACCTACAGGAACAATTTTCTAGATTTCAGGAGCCAGCACTCCTTCATGAAGAGGAAAGTGCTCCGAGGACAATTCATCCGCATGTCAAGACTGATCTCTGACGAGAATGTTTTTTACCTAGAGTGTAAATTCCTAGCCCACATGTTTGCTCTAAGGCACTACCCTGATGAGCACATCACCGAGGTGTTTCAGGAAGTAGCCGCTCACAGGGGAGACGGGCACCAACCCATACTCACCCATGGATTCACCCCCAGCAACAGGGGTACCACTGCGGACAGAATCAGCAGTTTTCCCATCCCCATTAGCCGTGACATGGGCCCCCTTCGTACCATCCTATTAAGGAACTGGAACATCATTAGGTCAGACCTCACCACTCACAGAATCCTAGGTGAGGCACCCATGTTTCCTACAAGGAAACTAGGATGCTCAGGACCGAGTTTGAAAGGAATGACCTTATCCCCCCGATGCCTGACCCCCCAGACAGACCCAAAGGCATATGCCCCTGTGGCAATTGCGTGGTCTGCCCTTACGTACACACAGGTGACCACTTCAACTTCCAACACAGTGGCTACACAGTTAGAATCAATAAACACCATGACTGCCACTCGACCCTGGTGATCTACGCAGCCTACTGCACAAATTGCCTCTCCTTCTACATCAGCAAAACTATCAGAAAATTATCTGATAGAGTGAAGGAGCACCTAGGAGCCATTAGGTCTGGAGATCTACGCAATGCTCTCAGCAGGCATAGCACAGCCTGCAACAACTTCACCAAGTTTCTAGTCCTGGTAGTTGAACAAATCCATCCGTTTTACAGAGACTACAACACTCTCCTTGAGCTAAAAGAGCTTAAATGGCAGCTGCTTCTACAGGCCGACTCTCCCCCAGGCCTTAATGAAAACTTAAATGTTAAATGCGCTTTGAAATGGTACAACTAACCATTCAAAAGCACACTCCACTTTCCCAGACAGCTTAGCCATTCAAAACCCTCCCAACCCAGGCCTTGCCATTGGTCCTTTCAGCTAGCATCCACCTATAGTTTTACAGCATTTAGCAGCTTGTTTTAACTGTGTGCATTAGTTACTATTGGTCCTATCAGCTATTTTTCCACCAATGGTTTTGCAGCATTTTACACCTTATTAACAATGGGCATGACCTACTAAAGTATAAAACATGATTCTCTTTTGTAATGCTATTACTCTGATGAAGTTCGAATTACTCCAATAAACGAATGAAAGCGCTCAGTAACTGTATCCGCTTGGTGTCAGACTCCATTATTTCCTGTTCTTTTCTTTTCTCAAGTGCAGAAAAGTAAGTTCGGAAGTTTTTTAATTAAGTTTTGAAAGTTTCTTCCTAGTTCAATAGTCTGTTATACATAACTAATCGACAACCAAAACACTGAAAGCTCATATAGTCGACGCATGAAATCCAATTAATGGGGGTGGGGTGGGGGGCGTAGCCCTACTCATTATATACATGAATATAGTAAATTCAGTTTAAAGTATCCATATGTATTTTTAAAGTTTGGCATGTGGGGGTCTTTGCTCCCACACCCCTCTTCCTACTCCAAGGTTGTGCTACTGTGGGGAAAGGGCATGATGCTTTGGATTTTTTGTGTCTTCCATATGAGCTGTCGATCTTAATATAGATAGATATATTTATTTATTTTATTTTTGTTGACTGGGTTACAATTGCCTGTTTTCAGCAGAGGCCCGAGGAGAAAAGCTCCAATAGAAAAATAGTTTTACATATTGAATACATTTAGAATACATTCGTCAGTGCCACACATTACAGTTTCAGACATTATGCTGTGGCAAGTGAAATACATATAGAAATGCATTCATCAGATACATTCATAATTATATACATAATAGTGCAGTAGTTACAAATCTGAAATATTTTACTAGTTATGTTTGTACAGTGATGTCTCAAGAGGAAAAGATAAAGTAGTAAGTTTGTTTATTGAAGGGAAGGAAGAGAGAAGGGGATAATTACATTGGCAGGTCCATTTTTCATTAAGGAATTTTTTTAGTGGTTTTGAATTGATTGGGATGTTCAGGTGATCTTATATCTAGTAGTAGGCTATTCCAGGCCTTGGAAGGGTTTAATCTATAGACTAAAGTGACCCATTTTGGTCCTTATTTTGTAGATTTTTAGTAGGCCTTGTTCAGAACTGTGGAGTAATCTAGTGGGTAGGTAATGAGAGATTAGAGATGAGATAGTTGGACAGAAAGAGGGTTTGTAGAGAATGGAGTGAAATAATCTGAAACTGATTATACTGAAGCAGATTAGGTAATTCTAGCCAATTTAGTTCTGTTAGTGAGAAACAGTGATGGGACTTGTAAGAATTTTGGGCAGCAAATTTGGCAATCCTGTTATAAGTTGTTTCTAACTTGTTTAGTAGTCCAGTGTTGAGGCTGGTGAGAATTTGGGAGCTACAGAGTAAAGTGGGTAAGAGGTAGGCATTTGAAAGAGTTAGTTTTGCTCTTTTGGTAAAATTTTGTTTCTATAGAGGAGACCTAGCTTGAGATGTTTGTTTTTGGATACAATTATTGAATTGTAAATCAAAGATTAGTCATGAAAAGTACACCTAAGAGTTTTGTACTGGTGTCCACCTGTATTTGAGTATTATTTTGTGACAATATGGAGTAGGAAGACTTTATGTGGTTAAGGTTTTTAGGGAGAAAGCGTAGTAATTTGGTTTTCTTTAGATTGAGGATAAGTTGATTTTCAGATAGCCAGTTTTCTACAGAGTTAAAAGAGGACTGTGTGTGTGATTTTAGTTGAGTTGGTAATTCGGCAATAGAGATAAATGTAGAGTCGTCTGCATATTGTATAAGTGAGGATCCAGGACCAGAAGAGTAGAGAAGGTTGGTAAAGATGATAAAAAGAAGTGGCCCAAGAATGGAGCCTTGTGGAACACCCGTGTTTAACAGGAAGAAGAGGGGAGAAAGCTGAGAGCCATTTGAGTGATTGGAGTCTAACCGAGAGGTAGCTGTTAAACCAAGATATGGTGAATAGAGAGAAGTGTAAGTTAGCTAGTTTAAGGAGAAGGAGGTCAATAAAGAGACACAAAATACATTTGTTACTGTCTAATGATACAGAGTTTAGGAAGGCCAGGGGAGCTGTAGTAGTGGTCTGCATGGGATGAAAGCCATGTTGGATAGGTGTGAGTAGATTTTCTTTCAGAAGGTAGTGTAAGGCTTGATTTGTGTATACATTTTTCCAGAATTTTGGAGAGTGGTGAGAGTATGGTTTTGGGTTTAAAATTAGTTTTATATATATATATATATATATATATATATATATATATGGAGTTTCCTCCTTTGTGTATTGGAAAGGTGTAAAATTGCTTCCAGATGGAAGGGACTGTGGATTACGTGATAGAGTTGTTTATTAGAATAGAAACTGGGAAAGCAAGAACAGCAGCAGCCTGATGGAATGCGGAGGGAATGTTATCTACAGATGTGGCACAAGGTTTTAATTTAGATAGTAGAATTTTAATATAGTCAGTGGAGACAGGTTTGAGGGAGAAGGTATTGGTAGGGTTACTATTGATGGAAGAGTTTGAGCTATTAGGTCTATTATTGTTGGTGGGATGGTTTGTGTCTTGATTTAATAATTTTGATATTGAATCTATGAAGTAGTTGTTGAATATGGAGGCAGTTTCCTCTTGTTTTATCAGGATGAGGGTTAGAGGAGACTAGTGCATCTGGGTATAATATTTGATTTACAGAGTGCCAGAACTTTTTAGGGTTTGATTTAAAGGTAGAAGATGGAGTATTATAGAAGTTTTTCTTACCTTGAGTTATGTGACTTTTGGCAAGATTTCCAAGTTCTTTATATTTCTGGAGGTCTGGTTGATGATCAGTTCTGGTCCAAATTTTCCATGCTTTGTCTTTTTTTTTTTTTTTTTTTTAAGTAGTGCACAAGTGTTTGTGGTCAGCCATGGGGATATATTAGACTTTATGCAGACTGTTCTAAGGGGTGCCAGAGAATTTAAAATACTAAGGAAAGTGGGGTTAAAGGGGACGGCTTCATCCAAGGGGAGTAGTTTTGTGGAATGGTTATTAATTTTTAGGTTTACAGATACAATTTTGGCTGGGGAGAGGCTTGGGATGTAAAAGTAGAGTTAGAAATGGGAAGGTGGTTAGAGTTTTGGATAGGAATGCCTCCACCTTTCCTTTTTGGTCATTCTAGACGGTGTATGCTATAGCCAGAGGGCAAGATCTCTGTCTTGGTGCTGGGATTTCAACCAGGTTTCAGTCAGAACTAGGATATCTGGAGTATGGTGGGAGATCCAAGTATGTAGTTCACTTACTTTGTCCCGAATACTCCTAGTGTTTATTGAATAGAAGGAAAGATGTTTGTTTGGCAGATTATTGACTTTGGGGTTAGGAGGGTTAGCAGTAGGGTGTGTTGGACCAGGAAGGAATGGATGTCTCCAGCTAAGAGAATATTTTTGTGGAGGTAGATGAGTTTGAGCATATTAGCAGTGTGGGTGTAGTATTTGGTTTTGTGTTTGGTAGGAGTGACTTGGGTGTTAGGCAAGTGTATTTTTGGTAAGGGAGTATTTAATGAGAAGATAGAAAAATGGAGAAGGTTATGGCTACAGCAATTTGGGTTTGTAGGGGAGATGTGTTAGTGTTGTAAGTGGATGTTAAGAGATGCAAGTGTAAGGAGTAGGAGAGGCAATAATAGGATGGATGTAGTTAGAAATGCATAGATTTTACTGTTCAAGGAATACATATTGAAGGGTGTTTTTAGTTAATAAAATGCACGGGGGTATAGTTTTGTGGTCTATTAGATAGGGGATAATAGTGTATACCGTCTAGTACCAGTAGGGGGTGAAGTTAGAATATTTTGTTGCAGCAGTAAGAGGGTTGAGGTATAGACTATTATGGAGTGAAAGATAGGAAGGGGTGGGTGTCTTTTGTGGGAGGTGCAAAGTAGTTATCTATAAAGGAAATTATATGGGGTTGGGTGGGAATGGGGGTGGGAGGAGAGAGAAGTGAGCCCGAGTGAAGCGAGGGCGAATGGAGCAGGGCAGCTAAGCCCAGAGTCGAGCACAGTCCAGAATATCAGTAAACTCTAACAGAATAAGGCTATGTACTGTTAGTAGTAAGAAAAAGAGGTTTTGTTGTGTAGTACGATCAGGTAAGAAACATCTTAGAGCAGGCAGGGTAAGAAATATTTTGGAGCAGGCTGGGTAAGAAACATCTTAAAACAGGACAAGGAGTCCAGCATTTAATAGACATAAGTTTGTTGAAATTAACAGGCAGTCTATTAAGAAATGGTGTGGGGGGAGTCCTTGCTGCCAAGCTACTTTACACCATACCAACTTGATAGAGAGTACAGTAGATAATGCCATAAATAAGTATATTGTAAAATGTAAAAACTAAACCAACATACTTTGCAGATAAAAGTGACACTGCAAGGTAAGAGAACAGAGCTATGTGATGAGTGATTTTCATTGCAACCTTTTAATGCAGCATGCAGGACTTTTAACAGTATGCTGTCAGTATGGAGAGAAAAATGACAAACTTGGCTGATAGCTGAGGGGAGAAAAAAAATAATAAAACTTGTTACCAGATATGGTGTTTAGCACACAAAAGATAGATGGAGGTATTTTAGAGAGTACAGAAAGAGAAACTCAAACAATATAAACACAAACTGTTAAGACTCTAACATCTGCATTCACTCTAACACAGTAATACAAGGGGTGTGTGTGTGTGTGTGTGTGTGTATGTATATATATATATATATATATGTATATATATATATGTATATATATATATATATGTATATATTCACTTTATAAGCCTGAAATTCTGAAATCTCGAATTTCACAATCTCTAGCCCATAAAGTGGAAAATCCAAAAACCCTAAACCACGAAAGCCTAAATCCCGAAATCACAAAACCGTGAAATTCAAACTCCCAACGCTTTCAAACACCAATACATCACACACGCACACAACTAAACAAACACACACACCTACCCTTGTGATAAGCCCCCCTGCACTCCCACACCTTCCCTACTTAAATATTCTAACTCCAAGGTCGCACTACATACACGAAATACCACCACACAAACTACATTCCTCTCGCACCCACACATCACAGTAACAACACACACTACAGCCCCTACCAAACACCCTTCAACATAAACACTTAGAATCCATGAACACAGCGCAACACCAGAACCGCTAATTCAAAATCTCTGGCAATCGAGATTTTGAATTTCGCACTTCTGGGGTTGCGATCTTCTGATCCTTCCGCTTTGAGTTTGAGATTCTGAAATTCGACATTTGAGTATTTCAAGCTTATAAAGTGCTCCCTATATATATATACCTAGTTTTATTTATGGTTTACAGATACCTTCAGAAGTTTTTTGTTATTTTATATGTGTTTGTGTGTGTATGTATGTATGTGTGTATATATATATATATATATATATATATATATATATATATATATATATATATATATATATTATATCTGTGTGTGTGTGTGTGTGTGTGTGTATATATATATATATATATATATATATATATATATACACACACACACACACCTCATGCCCGCTTTAGGCCATAATAAACTTGTACTGCCACATATAACGCAAGTATACTGCAAGTTCTGAAGTCTTAGGTTTTGACCAGTTTTAAAGACAGATAAATTCTTTGGCCCATTGGTTGCTCACGAACATTCCTTTACCTGTAGGAAGGGCCATAGCCCAAAACAAAAATTGTAACAAATTCCTTGAGATTTTATGCAAAACAAACATATTTAGGCAAGTTTCTGTTCTCTCTGTCAATGTGTATAAAAAGAACTAACTAAGAAGTTTTTATATATAAAAAATGCACAAGATTTTTACCATAAGAAAATATTTTATATGCTCCTCAGGATTTGTGTTCTGTTTAGTTGCATGTGTATATGGTGGCTACTTTGTTGGAGAAACATGTTCGTTTGAACAGTGCATTTCACTCAGCCCTAACCTCAGCAGACTGCAATGATACCTCTGGCCATGGCAATTCAGGGTTCCGATCTCCTTTTAAACTAAGTCTGCAGTGTGCATTGGAACCTTTTTTCTAAACACTTGCTATATGCAACTTTTTTTTCTGTTTAAATTGATACTGTGATAACTGTGGTGTGCACACTAAACTGAGGGCGCCGTAACCCAAGTTTCCTCCATCCATTGTAGACTGACCAAAGTGATAGTGCGTACATAACAGCCATTGTTCACAAAGTAATCCTATGTTAGCAACTTACCAGCCATTGTTCACAAAGTAATCCTATGTTTGCAACCTACCATTGAGCCATAACTGCTGTCGATACATAGCTAATTATTTCAGTCTATGTTAGCTACCTTTCTTTACTGCCATAAGAGTAAGCAAAGCATCAAGGTTTACACAGTCTATGTAAGCCTCATTCCACTGAGCTAATTTTCAAGTCAAAGTTCTGTACATTATTTTTACTTAATTACTGGCTCTCTCTGACCTGGTGTATGCATTCATCCTACTGACTGTACGTGAAGGAATTCAGGCACTTTTCTGATTAAAATTGAGATTAACAACTAGCACAAATAGAACAAATAGAGCGGAAGAATAAAAATATCCTCTTACTGATTTGTTTTCTGAGGATTTCTGGCACTGCGTTGCATTGAGCACCTAGCTCAACCCGCTCCATTCGCCCTTTGCTCGGGCTCACGCCGCTCCCTTTCCCTACCCCTATTCCCACCCACCCTCACATCCACTACACTTATAGCTAAATAAACCACACCCAATCCCACCCAGCCTATACACTCTGGTCTTCCACACCCCCCCACCTACCCTCTCCAACTTCAGTCTACCCCCATCTGCACTCATTTCTACTACACAACTACCTTAACTCCACCATGCACTTATACTACACAATACCCAAAATATCTCTGCTTCTTCGTCTTCACCTCACCTACAGTTTCACCTCTCTTTAACTCCTACCAAATCAATCAACTCTACTCACCCACATTCTCTCTTTGCTACCACTCCCCTAACACTCACTCTTTCACCAACATTAGTCCACAACTCTTTAACTTCAATACCACACTACTCCAACCCTTCAAACAGATACACACACAACCCATATTCCTCTACCTTTAGCTACCACAAATTGTCAAACTCAGACTGTTGCTACTACACTCTCTAAATTAACTTAAACTCCAAGCTGACATCCACCCCTAAGCCTGGACCCAACAACAACTACTCACCCATCAACTGGTCTCCCCACCTATCACCCCAACAATACCCATTAAAGCACCATGCCACTCCCATCCCTACTCCCACTACCAAACAAATCTAATTCAGACATGCTCTTCACTAACTTCAGTTTACGCAGCTTAGCTAATAAGGCTACTGACTTCTGTTCAGTCCTAGTCACCTACTCCGCAGACAAAGCTATCATCACTGAAACCTGCTTAAAGCCCCACATAAGACACAGATGTCACCACAACAGGCTATAACATTATTAGACTAGACAGATTAAAGAGGTGGTCGTGTAGCCATAATATTCAAGAACACCCTTAAGATTGTTCAGCTAAGCTGCACTCCCCCAGTCCAGTCCAATTCAGAAATCCTAACTGCCCATGTAGACATCCACCCAAACAAATCTATAATTATCATAGCCACCTGTCTTCCCCCTGGTAACAGCCTACACTCCATTTAAAGTCTACTTGCATGGGCTTCAACTAACTTCAACCAGGAAACTATCATTCTAGGTGACTTCAACCTTGACTGGCACTCCTGCGCATCCAGCAACCCCACAAAATTTCTAAATCTGTTCAACTTCACCCAAACAATAACCCACCCACATCGACAAACGTTCCAAAAAACAGTCTACATTGGACTGGATTTTAACTAATAAGCCCAAGCTTGGTTACTTTTCAGGGTGTCTCCCTGATTCCCTCAGTGACTACACTGCTACTTTCCTCTTCAGAAAACATGTTCACACTCATCACAACATAACTTACAAATACATATATAGTAAGAGAAACTTCTCCTCCTCATTATTCATTCAACTGCTTTAACAACACAATTGGACACCTCTCAAAGACCTCCAACTAGATTTAGCAGTTCACTACTTTAACAATACCTTCCTTACAATACTAAACAATCTTGCTCCCATCAAGAAAATTTGCTCAAAAGCCAAACCCTTACCCTGGTTAACAACAGAGCTAAAACTGTTGCTAAAACACCAGAGGCAGGGCATGGGCCACCTACCACACCACCAGAGACAACCCAAGCCTCTCTAACCATCAACAGCTTAGAATCTAGCTAAAAAACAAATCAAGAAAAACAAAACTACTTTCTGATATGTCAAAAGACAAACCAAAACAACCCCCAAAAATTCTGGCAAAGCATCAACTATCCTCAAACCCGACCATTCCCCAACCCCAGCCTCCAACCTCCTCAAACAACACTGACCGATAGCTAATCAATTCAACTCCCACTTTATTAATACTGTTACATCTCTGCTAGCTGAGCAACCTAACAAAGAACTCACTCTCCCCCAATCATCTCTAGATCGTCCCACCCGCTACACCTTTACACCCATCCAAACTAGTTACATAACACTCCTGGCCAAATTTAAACCCTGTTGTGTTTCAGCTGACAAACCCCCAAACGAATTCCTAAAAGCAGCTGTCCCTGCCATTGCCTACCCTGTGACTATCCTGAGTAACCGATCCATGTCAGAACAATGCTTTCCAATGATATAGGAGATATCCCATGTCATTCCCCTTCACAAAGGTGGACCATCCAAAGAACTTACAGACAGCCATCCCATAGCCATCTTTTCTCCCCTTGGAAAAATTCTTGAAAAGTGTATCCACAATCAACTCCTCAATCACCTCCTCATTAACAGCCTATTATCCAGTTCCCATCACGGATTTAGATCCAAACATAGTACCTGCACTGCCCTGCTTTCATTCACCAATATCATTCATCAACTGTTAAATGAAGGACAACTTGTCTCCTCCATCTTTCTTGATGTCCAAAGCTTTTGACACGGTTTCCCATCAGCTACTACTAAACAAACTCTTATTCTACGGTCTAGAGTCTACATCTCTGTCTTGGTTTAAGAGCTATCTTTCCAATCATCAGCAAGCTATTAAATGGGAAAATGACAAATCCCCATCTCTGTAGGAGTACCCCAAGGCACCATACTTGGCCCGCTGCTTTTTAGCATATTTACAAATGATCTCTGCTCTGCTACTAATTACGCCTCCATTGTCCAAAATGCGGATGATTCTACACTTATTTTCTCAGCCTCATCTCCCCAGAACCTTCAAGCAAAAATGTAAAATTCCTTCCAAAACATAGAAACACCTTGCAGAGCATCAACTTATTCTAAATCCAAACAAAACCAAGATAATAGTCTTCAGTAATAAGAAATCCAACTCCAGCCAATCTCTACTTTCAGTCCTCTCATGCAGTGGCACCAAGCTAATTCCCACTAGCCATACCAAACTCCTAGATGTAACAATTGACGAGCATCTAAAATTTGACAAACATATTTCCTTGACAATCAAAAAAGTGCATACCAAACTAGGCACCCTTTACAGAGCAAAGACATTTCTAACCCACAGCACTAGACTGGGCACTACCCAGTCTCACCTGCTTTCAACTCTACTCTGTGGCTCTCACATGTTCACCTATTTGCGTAAGACTGACCTCAATAAACTAGAAGCTTGCTGCAACAGAATAGCCAGATTTGCAACCAGTCACCCAAACAGAACTCGCCACTGCACATCTCTGTCTCAGCTAAACTGGCTAGAACTTCCTAACCTCCTATCCTTCAATCAACTCACCATAGTCCATAAAGTTGTCCACCAACCCAACAAACTCCCTGCTCTTGATAACCTAGTACAACCTAGTTGCAATGTCAGGCCCCTCAGATCATCAGAAAAACTCATGCTACAAGTTACCCGCACCCACAACCTTCATGGGAACTCCCTATACTCACACAAGATGGCCAAGCTATGGAACACACTTTCTTAGCCCATCTCAAAAAAAAAAAAAACAAACTGCCATGAGTTCAAAAAACTCCTAAAAGAATACTTAGCAAATCATTGGCTCTGCTCCTGCCACAGTCCAGGCTAATATCACCCCTTACCCTTCCTCCCTCCCACAATATTACTCTTAAATCCTCCTAAACCTACTATGTCTCACCTACTCAACTAACTGCAAGCCTCTTTCGTACCTTTTCTCTCAACTGGACAACCAATAATAATAATATAGGAGAACTATCTGTTTAATAACATGTCTTCTCTCTTGTAAACACTGTATTCTCAACTAGCAGTAACTGTTTGTTGAAATTTCTATTGCTTCTCCCAAGCCAGACGCTGTCATTCTGTCAACTAAATTTGTGTGCTTTAAAAGTAAATCTGAAATCTAACCATATTGTAATGTTGTTGTATACTAGCTTCTTAGCTATGCCTGTATCACCTGTACTAATATGCATTGTACTAAACGTCTTAATTGTTTTATTTTTTTTGGAGCTTTTCTTCCCGGGTCTCCGCTGAAAACGGGCTCCTGGCCCAGTCGGACACTACCCGGTTAACAGATGAAATAAATAGTTACAAGGGAGTATATATAAATTTCTTGGCATTTAGTGTTAGTCCATGGTTTTGATACCAACCGTTAGCTTGGGAAAGGCTTTTTGTGGAGTATCGTGGTGTCTTCTGGGGAGTTTGATAGCAGTGGAAAGTGTCCACTTTTATTAAAGGACCACTACGGGCAAACAATGAAAAAACGTATATTTTTTATCTTGCCATGATTTACTGCACCTCCTAAAGCTGCCTGCAGCAAAGTAAGTGCTCATTCCTAATTTTATTTTTTTTTTACTCTTGTCTGCTCTCATGGGGGCAGACATTGTGATAAGGAAAGCTAAATCTGTCTCAATGCACAGACTGAAAACAAATAGCCCTACCATTTGTTGTCAGACTAGACTTCCATTCACTTAGAATGGACCACCTGAAAAAGAATGCCAAGTCTGAGAGTCTGCAGCTCATGTGTCATTGACTGGTATGTGCGGAGTTTCACAAATGTTGTTCCTATTGATGTACTTACACATTCTCTGAAAGAAACTTGCAAAAGTGTCAACAAATTACTGAGATAAAAAAAGACTTTTCACAAGTAGCAGTTTTGCAAGTTTCAATTCCTGGCCAAGTTATTCCTCCCATCTCCCCTCCTTCAGTGGGCTACAATCTCACATTTCCAGGTTGGGTAGATTCAACTATTTTGTCAGCTTTGCATGACAATAGACATAAAAAAAAATCACAGCCTGGTGTGCCACTAAAACTGTTCCCTTATGTGTCTCTTCACTTCTGAATAGCATTAACCCAGGAATAAAAAAAAAAAAACAAAAGCACACACAACAGTCCAGAGTTTTGGCCAATCTATCCATTTCTTAATGTGCACAGTAAAACATTCAGTTTATAATGCATTCTAGCTGCTGACATGGTTATCTTTACATAGTTATTCTCTTATAACATAACCTGAACTTATGGTATTCAATGCCAAGCTTTACAACAGTTCTCAGTTTCTTAACAATGACGTCCCAATGCTCTGATGTGGCCTAGTACTTTGTCAGTATACTGTAAATCCACAGATTAATACAAATATTTGTGCACATATGACACATACAATAATACACATATACCTTCATTAAAACAAGATAAATGCAAAATAAATCATATCAATATAGTTACTATATTAGTTGTAGAATATCTTGTTTAATTGTTTCTCAATATTCTAACCATTGTATGCTGCATCAATTGTAAAACTCTGATTGTACTCTTTTTATATTTTCTATGCTCTTTGTGCAAAATAGCTATGTTTGTATAATTTATTTTTATTATTTTTTATAATGGTTTACTATATATCTGGAGCTTTTCTCCCCGAGCCTCCGCTGAAAACAGTCACCTTGTGTCCAGTTGGACTAATCTGGTAAACAAATGGAAAATAAATAAAAAATAAAATATACTAAGAAAATCAATCAATATGAAAAGAAAAATCCAAAACTTAAGAAAAAAACACAGAAGGAGCGAGCATGTTTCCTTGATGCTGTCATGAAAATCCCACTCACTTATTCAGATATTATGGGCAAACATATAGTCAGGCACACTCATATCCCACTCACCAGGCTAAACAAGGAGAAGGTTACTGTCAGCTGTCTGTTGGGTGCCAGGATCCACCACATAACCCACACACTCGAGTCACTCCATAACAAGTACAAATATGACTCTGTCATTGTCTATGTTGGTGCGAATGATCTGAGACGTACCTCCCTGGACTACATGAAAAGAGACATGGAAGAGCTCTCTGATCTTGTACCCAGGCAGGTATGACCCTAGCCTTGAGTAGCATTCTAACATCACCCAGAATGATACCGCAGTTGTTGTTGTGTCTTTTGGCTTTTTCCGGTTAGGGGTCGCCACAGCAGAACTCCAGTCAGCTAATGATTGGCAATAAATTTTTATGTGCCAAGTGGCCGGCCCTGACACACAACCTTCAAAGAAGATACGCCCATTCACGCATGTCTCTACACAGAAGACGCTCTAGCTGAGAATCGAACAGGACAACGTCTTACTGTGAGGCGACAATGCTACCGCAGTACAGAATGATTGACTTCAACAATTGGCTAAGCTTCTGGTGTCATTCTAAGGAGATCCAGTATCTGTCAGACTGGGATGACATGGTCGACAGGCCACAATGCTTTGCCAGAGATGACCTGCACCTGTCGCCCCTGGGATTCTGGATACTGGCTAAGGCTCTTGCTGCCCCTATAATGCCTTTTTTAGACAAGGTTCAAATGACAAATTCACCACCGTAACAGGAACAGGCAAGCAAAAACTGAGGGTAATGCTACTCAATGCTAGAAGTCTAAATCTCAAAATGCACTCACTCGAGGCATTCCTTAAAATGGAGACCATCGATATCTGTGCAGTGACTGAGACCTGGTTCAAGGCTCCAGAGAGCACCCCTGCACTATACTTTTTGGCCACATAACCTGGACCAGAACACCAAAGGCGGAGGTGTGTCCATACTCATTAAGGATATCCAAACCTCCAGGCTAGTTGCTCGGCATAATGCATCAGAGGTTATCCAAGTGCAACTAACTCTGGGCAAAACTAAAATCCAAATTGTAGCTTGCTGCAGATCCCTCATGATGCCCCAGGATTACCACTCTTTTCTTGATATACTGGAAAATATTAGGGGTCAGCCAAACACCCCAATAATGGGTGATTTCAACTACTCCACCATTAACTGGGAAAACTACTCGTACCAACTCCTTCGCTTAATGCTTTCTGTAATTCATAAATCCCATGCCCTGAATAAACTTATCCACACCCCCCACCAAGTGCGACAATATCCTAGACCTAGTCATTACCAGCATGAGTGACTGGTGTTCCACACCTGAAGTCAACTCCTCGTTGGTCATATCCGACCATAAGCTAATCACCCTAGATATCCACATCCCGCCCTCACCCCTCATTAAGGAAACCACGGTAAATTTCTCCAATGCCAACTTCATGCTTCTTAAGACAGAAGTGGCGAACTTCATGACACCCATGGAGATGGACAATAGTTATGACTGCTGAATCCTACACAAATGCACTCTACAAGCACTTACACGAGTGCATGGGTTGTGCTATCCCAAACAGAACCAAGAAGCCATCCTCCAAAAAATGGATGGTCCCCTGACATAAACAAACTGTACAACAGAAGGAAGAAACTGTTGCAAAAGAGAGTAGGCTCCCTTGAGTGGTGGAGCTCCCTGGTCAGCCTCAGTAAGAAGCTGAGATCCTTAAGAGCCTCCAAAGCTAGCCACAAAAACAAAATCGCCACTGATTCTAAGGACAGCCACAAAGCATTCTATAGCTATGTCAAGAATCTCAATGGCAACACCCAGATCTGCTCTGAGATACAGCACAACGGCATGAAAATTACAGAACCAACTGATATTGCCAACATCCTGGCAGATAGGTTTAGTGCTAACTTTACCCCCTCTTTCACCCTCTAAAGGGCTCATATCTGTACAGGAAGAATGCAGAGTCCCTGTAATCACAACTACACAGGTAAAAGCTGCACTCTCTAAAGCCAAAAACACAGCATCCATGGGACTGGATAACATTCCAGGCTGCGTTTTACATGAACTTAAGAACGAACTGGCTCCCCACCTAAGCACCATGTTCAGTCATAGCCTCACATTAGGCTTTGTGCCCACTGAATGGCGCACAGAAACAGCTATCCCACTCCACAAAGGGGGAACCAACACTGATCCCGGGAACTATTGCACTATTAGCCTGACGAGCCTGGTCTACAAGGCCATGGAACGTATCATCATGGAACTCATAAACAACGACATTGGTAACCGCCAAACTCTGCCCCCCACCCAGTTCAGGTTTGTGAAAGGCAGATCATGCCTCCTGAACCCAGTCGATTTTTTTGAGGCAGTCACCAAAGCCGTAGATGAGGGTAAGGTGGTTCACACAGCCTATCTTGACCTCGCCAAGGCTTTTGACACCATCCCCCATTCTGGAATTATAGCTAAACTCACTAAACTAGTTATAAAGCCCAACGCCACAAGATGGGCTGCCAACTGGCTCACTGACAGAACCCACACTGTAAGACTCCAAATCTGACTTCAAACCACTGACAAGTGGAGTACCACAAGGTTCAGTCCTGAGACCTCTCCTGTTTGGTATCTACTTCTCTGAAGTACAGGCTAACACAGAATGCCTCTAGCTAATGATGTACGCAGATGACTACAAACTAGGAGCCATAGTAGAGTCCCCAAATGATGTGGACATTCTACAGAAGGGCCTCACTGAGACAGATGTCTGGTGTCAGAACCATGGCCTAAAGCTCAATGCCAAAAAGTGCATTGTCATCCACTTTGGTAAAAACTCTGTACCCATGAACTACCACATAGGCAGCAGTCTACTTAACACTGAATGTGTGATCAGAGACCTTGGGACCCAGGTGGACAGTAGTCTCCTTTGATAATCAGATCGCCACACTAGTCAGGAAGTCCTTCTACGTGGCACACCTCATCACAAAAGGGTTCTCATCCAGGAAAAAAAGAGGTCATTGTCCCCCTCTACTCGATGTTCATTAGACCCATTATAGAGTACAAAGCCCCTTTTGGAATGTACCTCACAAGACATCTGCAGCAGCTGGAAAGGCCACAGAAGTACCTCGCAAAGAGGATTACTGGACTCAAACAGATGCCCTACACTGACCATCTCAAAAAACTCCAGCTTTACTCTGTAGCATATCGCCTACTCAGAGGTGATTTCTGCCTAACATATAAAGCTATGTCAAACCCAGAGCTGTTGGACATGCTACACCTAAAGAAATCCCAACGCCTCTGAGATGCATGCTCTAGGGACCTAAACCTTGTCACCACAATAAACAGGACATGCTGGAGAGATAGATTCCTGTCCCAGAGACTTCCCATACTCTGGAACAACCTACCCATCTATGTCAAGTAAATTTCGTCATTAGCAGTCTTCAAGAAAAATCTTTGAGTGGATGGGAAATAGGAAATTTGCCCCGGGAATCACTTCTGTGGCTCTGCTCGACAGTGGCACAGGAAAATAACTTTCTTGGGTGGCATAAGCCAGGGAACCTTGTTGGCTAGGCTTACTTAGGCCCTTGGGCTGATAGCCTAGTACCTACCTATGAACCTATTATTAGACTTAGTACAATGTTATGTAGTATTAAAATGCGCTGACATAAGGGTGACAGTTCATTATTTACTCATAGCAAATGTCAGAGTGGAAAAGTTCAAAGTGGATAAAGAGGAGGAGGAGAAGAGAGAGTGAGGAAAAAGTATTTGTTAGAAGTAATAATTAGGGTAGATATGGGAAGCAGGAGAAAAAAACGACTAAAAGTAACATTACAAGTAAGAGAGACGAAACCAAGGAAAAGAAGAAATAACATGGACAACAAGATTTACAGCTGCAGACTGTCAAGTGGATTGGTAGCAGGTGTCATAAAACTGGGTTTGGAGAAATGTTTGGGGACTTTGAACAAACAAATTTGTCCACATTAACCGTGTATCATTGTGTGTGTGTGTGTGTGTGTGTGTGTGTGTGTGTGTGTGTGTGTGGTATAAAAGAACTATAAAGAAAATCTGCACTGATACCTGCGTTCTGCCCTGCTGAGGGGGACACTTGTGCAAGTGCAATGTACTTACTCCAGTAGGAAGGGATGGCAGCATTCCTGTCAACATCATAGAACAAGAAATCTGGACAAGGTCATAAATTGGGACAATTTATAAATATTGCACTTACAAACTTAGAAAGTTGATAAACAGGTTTTGCATTAGAGTGAATTTTCTTAAGGATATGAAGTCTGAAAATCAAATGCCTGTCAATTTTCTGACTTTGATGTTCAATGATTTGCCAGTGGTTTGACAGAAAACTGCAATTTTATGGAAAACAGACAAAAAAATCTGGACTTTAAGCAAAAATCTGTACTGTTGAGAGATATGGATGGGAGTCTTGAACCAACACCCATCAATCATTTTCATTTGTGTGCCAAAGCCATTACAGCAGTGTTTTGCATAGGTGTGAGAAAAGCCTTAAATTTGACTGGTATGTTTATTTTATTTTACATTTGTTGACTGGGAGAGTCCAACTGGATTACAACCCCATTTTCAGTGGAGGCCTGGTGAGAAAAGCTCCAAGAGAACAATTTTTTTACAAAACATAGATCTGAAGTAGGATATTCATTTGTCTGCAACCTGTGGGTTATGGATCCGATATCGGATCCGAACCGGCATAGTTTTCCAGCTATGGATCCAAGCTCTCAGCTCCTCCCCTCACCCATAATGCCCTGCTCTACCCTCATGACCTCAGATCTTGTTTGCCGCGCTGGTAACTAGATGTGGATACATAGCTCTCAGCTAAGTAGACTATTTTCTTGTTGAAAATAGAGAATTTTTCTTTCTTTAACAATTTTGTGTGAAAGTTGTAGGTTTCCTGTTATTATTGACTGTTTTAGTTTAATTTAATTTTCAGTAGTAATTTTTATTCCTCCTCGCTGGTAATGCAGAGTGTGTGTGAGGCCTGTGTGCTTCTTTTATTGTTTAAGTTACTTTTCTGTAACTTTAGGTTAAGTTTATAGACTATGGCTGAACAGCCTAAGTCCATATTTTCTAAATGCTCCGAGTGTGGCCATAAGCTCACCGGCTGATGGCCACACTCGTGTGTTAGAAGTCTTGGGGTTGAACACCTCACATCTGGTTGTTCCATTTGTGCAGGGTTCAACCCCAGGGCACTGAGGGAGCCGGAGGTCCAAGCTGGTCTTGGCGGGTCTTTTACCGCGGACTGCTCCGACCTCCGCTCCTTCGGGACTCCTGCGGCTGCAGTTGTTCCCTGTGGCACCCTCCTGCTCCTGGGACTCAAACTCCCGCTTCAGGACAGGAGAGGGATGCATCTAAAAGGACCGGAGGGAGAAGCACCACAAGCGCGGCCGAGACCTCTGTTTCGCCCCGCCAGCCAAGCTGGCTTCTCCCCGGCTTCCTGTCGGTGCGGTCTCCTCCTTCGGCCCGTCCCCTGTGTGCTTCTCACCGGTCCTGAGGAGGAGGAGACCCGATCTCCGCCGAGGCTATCGAGGAGGCATTCCAGGCCTACCTCGGTAGCCTCGCCGAGATCTACCCATAGCTGATGCTGATCTGGACCGATGATGAGAAGGTTCATCCAGGCCCAGATGCAGATGGGAGTGTTTGCCTCCTCCGGGAGCTCAACACCCTTTTAAGCCTATTGCTCCTTCTCCGACCCGCCATCCGGGTTCGAGCAACTGGAGCCGAGCAGCTTCGAGCCGGGGAGGTCGGAGCCGATAGTACTGGTACTTCGGATCCCACCATGCCTCGAAAGCGCCGGATCCGATCTCTCGGAGCCTGGATCCGAGCCGGATCCGGGGATCAGTGCTCCTTCGGCGCCTGTGTCGGAGCGCACTGTCCTTCGGATCCGAGTGCTTGGCGCCGCTCCGATCCACTCTTCGGATCCGAGGGGAGCCGATTGTCGGATCCTTTGATCGAGGTCGGCTCCCTTCGGCTTTTGATGTAGTGGAGAGGGCTCTGTTGAGGGTCTCCGGACCCCGGCACTTGCTTCGCCCGGCCCCGCCCTCTGCACTGGGCCAGGCTTCCACCATCCGCCCCTGGGACAGCCCGCTTCTGTGCCCCAAGTTGCTCCCATGGAGCAAATTGCTGCGAGGACTCCTCTGACAGCCCCCAGAGGAGGCCCTCGCAAGCATACGCGGCAAAAGGAGGCACATTGACTCCCGAGTCTCTCACTGAAGACACGGACTTGGAGGAAGGGGAAGGCTCCCACGGTCACCCCGAGGATGTCTCCTTCGAGACATCATGGAAATGCTCCGATAGGGGTGGTCTGCCCCAAGTCTTCCTCGGACGAGTCCGTGTTCTTGGAGGCATTCAAACGGGCCGTCTACCTCTTGGGTGTCCCCTGCCGACCCCTGGTGGACCTTATTACCACCAGGGCGTGGAAGGAACCGGACACCATGGAGCCAATTCCCAAAAGACCTGACAGGATCCTTAGCCCGCCCGACAGGACCCATTGGAGTAAGGGGCCTCCTGTAGATGCCATGTTGATGGCGGCGGCCACAAAGTGGGAACTGGCTCAGGAGAGTCCCTCAGTCCACCCACCGAGCAAGGAGTCTCGATGATGGACCGCTTGGGGAAGCGGATGTTCAGTTCGCGACCTTCTCGGTAAGGGCGCTGAACTATTTGGCACATGTTATTCGGATGCAGCGAGACCTTATTAAGGAGTACGCTGCATCCTCTCTGAGTCCATTTCGGAGGACGACAGCGCTCTGCACTCCACCAAAATCGCCACTCTTAGCTCAGTCACAAATACTTCTATGCGCCTACTCTCCCATGCTACGGACGGCGCCGCTAGAGCTGCGGGACAGGACTGGTCACTAGACGCCAGGCCTGGCTCCGCCACTGCGATTTTTCTGAGCCCTTCAAGGCGCCGCTTTGAACGCCTTTGATGGTTCTGCTCTGTTTGGCAAGACCGCTCGCGAGACGTTGACCCAGAGCGAGAAGGACGGAAGACGCTGTCTGCCGGAATCCGCTTCTCTGCACCCCAGAGGCCCTATTCTAGGAACCAAAAGGGTCAGAAGAAGATGTGGTTCCGAAGTCGCAGCAGTCCCAGCCTGCTCCGGACAACCAGTCCTTCCGTGGCAGAGGAGGACAGGGAGGACGCCGCCCTAGAGGCAGAGGGGCTCCCAGAAACTTCGGGTACAGGGAACCTTTCTCTGAACGGCCCGGCGCAGCAACCCTGAGGGTTGCCCGACTGCTCTACTCTGGAGGCAGTCGGGGGACGTTCGGCACCTAGCGCATGGGAGTCCATAACATCGGACCGCTGGGTTCTCCAAATCATATCCAGGGATATCGCATTCCTTTCCTTCACCTTCCAAAGATGAAGTCCCTCCCAGACGTACCACCCGGTCAAAGGGAGGCCGCTTTGGCAGAAATTGGCCATCTGCTAGAGAAAAGAGCCATCCAGCCCGTTCCCCCTGACCAGATCGGATCAGGGTTCTACTCCAGGTTCTGTTTAGTGCCAAAAAAGACGGGGGAACTAAGACCAATCCTAGACCTCTCTCTCTTGAATCTGGCAGTCCCCAAAGAAAAATTCCGAATGGTCACTCTACAATCTATTCTCCCCCTTCTGGGAGAAGACCACTGGATGTGCTCGATAGATCTCAAGGACGCGCACTACCACATCCTAATGGACAGACGCTCCAGGAGGTTTCTCCGCTTCCGGCTGGGAGCCAGTCACTACCAGTTCCGGGTCCTTCCCTTTGGTCTCACCACAGCCCCCAGGGTGTTTACCAAAGTACTAGCAGTGGTAGCGCCCACCTGAGGCTTCAGGGGTGCAGGTCTTTCCCTACCTGGACGACTGGCTCCTTACGCCCCAACAAGGCATCTACTTCTCTCGGCGAGACTCCTTTCTCCATCTTGCTCCATTTCTGGGCATCACAATAAATACAAACAAGTCCAACCTGGCACCCACTCAGCTCTTAGATTTCATAGGGGCCAGACTAGACACAAGGAGTTTACGAGCCTTCCTCACTGCGGACAGAGTTCTAAATCTGCAGCTCCAGGTGCGGGCCATTCTCCATTCATGTTCTGTTCCAGCGGAGTTGGTCCTGAGGGCTCTAGGGTCCATGGCTTCGCCGATAGCACTTCTTCCTCTTGCCAGGCTCAATATGCATTCTACAGTGGACGCCTTAGTACAGTGGTCATACCTTGCTCTCCCCATGCATCATCCCATAGCGATCAGCAAGGCTTGCAAGCGGTCCCTCTTGTGGTGGCTCCACTCCCCGGATCTCCACGAGGGTCGCCCATTTTGTGTTTCTCCCCATCTCGCCACGGTGACCACGGACGCCTCCCGCCTCGGGTGGGGGCACTTTGCGGCCGGACAGTCCAAGGCACGTGGAACGATTCAGAGACCTTACTGCATATCAATGTTCTAGAGATGAGAGCAGTGCTCTTAGCGCTAGCACTTCAGGACTTTCTTCCCTTGGGAACAATTGCGATTCAATCGACAATATGTCTGTTGTCTGGTACATCAACAAGCAAGGGGAACAAGGTCTTACCCTCTTTGTCGAGAGGCCATGAGAGTTTGGGAATGGGCAATCTCCACCAATCGCTTTCTCATAGCAACGCACATTCCGGTCGGTCCAACATCCTAGCGGACAAGCTCAGTCGCACCATTCTGACCCCTTACGCAGTGGTCTCTCAATTGTCAAGTAGCGGAACGCATATTCGCACGTGGGGAACCCTTCATGCGATCTTTTTGCTTCTCCCTCAAACACCAAGTGCGACAGTTTTTCGCTCTAATACCTCCTCCCGGAGGTACCCCAAGAGACGCTCTGGTGCATGCTTGGCCACCCGGTCTTCTGTATGCCTATCCACCCTTGCCTCTGATGCTGCAAGTTCTTCAGAAAGCCTCTCGGGTGGGTTGCAGAATGATTCTCATTGCTCCATTCTGGCCTCGACAGATCTGGTTCCCCTTCCTAAGGTCTCACTCGGTGAATCCTCCTTGGATTCTAGATCCCATTCGGATCTGATATCCCATCCATCCTGCATTCCTCCTCCGAACCTGGACAACCTGAAGCTGACCGCTTGGCTGCTCCAGTTCCACTCTTGATAAGGACTCCGTATTTCTTCACCGTAAAGGCTATTTTGGTGGCGGCTCATAAACCATCCACTAGAAAGGTTTACGAAGCAAATGGAAACGCTTTCTCTGTGGGCGGAGCGGCAAGGCCTAGATCCCTTCACGGTTCCTCTCCCTGTAGTGCTTGATTTTCTAACCTCTCTTTAATGATGGTGCCAGCAGTTCCACAGTCAAAGTTCAACTGGCGGCAATTTCTCACTATCACATTGGTCAAGAGTCTAATCCTCTTATGTCAGCCAAATTGTGCAAAACATTTCTTAAGGGTACTTTCCTTCTCAGGCCCCTATAAAACAAGCAGTTCCTCCTTGGGACCTTTCTTTGGTCCTACAGGCCTTGACCGCTCCCCTTTCGAGCCAGGCTACAGTGGATCTCAAATTCTTGTCCTACAAGACAGCCTTTTTGGTAGCCATTACATCAGCCAAGAGAGTTTCTGAACTTCAAGCTTTATCAGCTAAACCTCCTTACTTGGTATTTTATCCGGACCGTGTCTCCCTCAGGACCAACCCGCCCTTCCTTCCTAAAATCGCTTCTGAAGCAAACATCAATCAATCCATTAACCTCCCTGTTTTCTTCCCTAAGTATGAAAACAAAGGTGAATATAGGCTACACTCACTAGATGTTCACAGGCAACTAAGATTTTATCTCAACAGGACAGCTGGTCATAGGCAATCCGACCAGCTGTTTATTTCCTTTGCAAAATTCAATTTGGGCAAGCCAATTTCTAAAGTTTCTCTGTCCCGCTGGATTTCACAGTGCATTTTATTGGCTTATCAAGCGTCAGGAAGGCCCGCACCGGGGTGTTCATGCCCATTCAACCCGGTCAGTATCTACCTCGGCAGCCTTCAAGGCTAGGATTCCTCTAGATGATATTTGTGCAGCAGCCACGTGGGCTTCATCTCATACATTTATTTCTCACTATAAGTTGGATCTTGCATCTAGGGGTAGAGCATCCTTTGGCTCCGGTGCTCGAATATCCTTCCATGATGGCCCCAAGATTCAGGTAGCAGGGGACTCTGATCCACAGGTTGCAGACAAATGAATATCCTACTTCAGATTTAGAAGTTATGTACTCACCATAACGTTCCATCTGAGTAGGTGTATTCATTTGTCTGCAACCATCCCGCCCTCCTATCCCCCTGGCCTTTCAGTTTCCTGCATATTCCTTGTTACCCTTTTGAGGGTATTGTTGCTTTGGCAAACTCGATCTGAGGTCATGAGGGTAGAGCAGGGCATTATGGGTGAGGGGAGGAGCTGAGAGCTTGGATCCATAGCTGGAAAACTATGCCGGTTCGGATCCGATATCGGATCCATAACCCACAGGTTGCAGACAAATGAATACACCTACTCAGATGGAACGTTATGGTGAGTACATAACTTCTAATTTTAAGGACAGCCTTTTGACATATAGTTTCCATAGAAGAGACTCTGACATACATATTAACTAACAGATTGGATACAGTCATTCTCTTCAATATAATACATTTTAGAAGATATTCCTAAGTTTAGGATTCCTGTGATAGATTTACTATCAGAGTAAAAGATGAGAGACGTAGAATAAGGCTCTGAAAGAGCAGCTGTTGCTCGCTATAGTTGAGAAGGATAACAAATTGATTCACTATATGTCTTTGCCTGCTTTTAGTTGAGAAGGATACCAAATTGATTTACAATATGTCTCCTGGTTTTAGTTGCTTATGGAGAGCTCAACATTGCTGGGGTAGTTTTCCCTAACTCATGGAGAGATGGGATGAGCAGTAGATTAACAGTCCTAAATGGGTATAGCACTATGATTGGTTGGCTTAGCATAGTTGCTTAAGTTAGGTGAAGTGTTCTAATGAGACATTAGCCAGGGGGGATACAGGAGCACAGTTGATTATTCAAAAAGTGAGTTTTAACAAGTTTCTTGAACTGTGATGGGGATTTGTGGTCAGTTATGTGGGCAGGAAGGGAGTTCCATGTTTTTGCTACACAGTGGCTGTAGGCAGACTTACCAGCTTCATTGTTATATTTGGTTACTTTGAGGAGGTTTTGTGTGCTAGACCTCAAGGGCCTGGCAGTTGTAGAGGGTTGAAAAAGATTTTGTAGGGCTGGGGTGTTTTCAGAGTTATGTATTACTTTGTGGGCTAGTAATAGTTGATTGAGTTGAAGTAGTAGTGGTAGTTCTAGCTAATTGAGTTTTTTTAGGCATTCACAGGATGTGTTCTGATGGGAGAGGTTGTAGCGAATCTTATAACAACTATCAGGTTTGTTTAGGTCAGATTTGTGGAGATTTGTTAAGCACAAGGGAGGCATAAAGTAGGGTAGATAGTAGGTGAGTCCACGCTATTGTGGTTTTGGAGTGGTCAGTGATGAATTTTTTAATGCGATACAGTAGGCCAAGTTTTGTATGTACTTTTTTATGGTTATAGAAATATGTAGGTACAATCTAAGGTGATTGTCTATTTCAACCCCTAATAGTTTGGTATGATTTGTGGGGGTGAACGTGGTCTTGTTAAAGGAGATGAAGAAAGAATCAGTGGGAGGTGTGGCTCTGTGGGAGCTAAAGAGTACTAGCTTTGTTTTACTTGGGTTCAGAATGAGCCTTTGGTTTGTAATCCAAATATCTGCTAGGGAAAAGCATTCTTGAGTTGGGGAGTGAAGGATGTCCATTGATTTGGCTGCACATATGGTGGTGTCATCTGCATATTGCACTAATGAGGCTTTAGGAATACTGTTTGGGAGCTGATTGATGAAGAGGGTAAAAAGAAGTGGCCCCAGGATGGAGCCTTGGAGTACTCCTAGGGAGACTGGTAGGGGGAGAGTTGGTTTTGCCACATAACACCTTGTTTCCTTCTCCCTAGGTAGTTTTTGAACCAGGAGATGGCAAGGGTGGTAAGGTTTAGAGTTGCTAGTGAAAGAAGGAGTTTATTGTGGTTAACCATATTGAATGCTTTGGACAAGTCAAGGAAGGTGGCAGATACAAGGAGTCCATTGTTTCTGAGAGTATTGACAATGTTGGTGAATTCTGTTAGTGCAGTAGAGGTGCTATGGAAGGGTCTAAAGCCATGTTGTGTTGCTTTTAGATTATTTTCTAGGAGATACTTTCATTAGTTGCTTGTGTATTACTCCCTCTAAAATTTTAGATAAAGGGGGTAGTATGGGTATAGGGTGGTAGTTACTGAGTTCCAGGGAGGTTCCCCCTTTATAGAGGGATGATATGTGATATTTTCCATAGCTTGAGTACTATACACTCTGAGATGGACCTGTTAATTAGGATGGAGACAGGATATAATATGGCTTCTGCAGCCAGGTGGAGGTATTCAACGGGTAATTTACGTGCAGCTAGAGACATTGGTTTGAGCTTGCGGAGTAGTTTTTCAATGGATTTGGTTGGTTCTGGGTGGAAGCTGAACTTGAGACAATTGCTAGTTGGGGGTGTGGGGTGGATTTGCAGGGATTGGGATGTTGTCATAGGGTTGGTTGTTTGCAAGGGTCTGGATGGTTTCCGTAAAGTATTTATTATGTTGTGTGGGGATGTCTTCTTGGTTATCTATTTTTGGGGTTGGGGTAGTTGTTTTACCTGGTTGTAGAATAGAGTTAATTGCTGCCCAGAATTTTTGTGGGTTGTTCTGTGCTTATCCTGTAACTTTTGGTAGCAAAATGTTTTGTCTGTATTTGTGAGTTTTTTGGCTTTGTTATGTAGTTCAACATATATTTGTTTGTTCAATTGGGATTTACTGTTTAGGTAGTTGGTCCAGGCCTTGTTTCTTTTTTTGAGGAGTGATTTTGTGTCTGGGGCTAACCAGGGGGCATATTTAGTTTTAATTCTTGTTGTTCTGGAGGGGGTGTGATGATTAAGGGTGTTTAAGAAGGTAGTATTGAAATATAGTACAGCTTCATCAAGAGGTAGGTTTTTTAGGGGGCTCCAGTTGCACATTTTTAGGTCGTTTATAAAGTTGAAGCAGTTAGTGTTTTTTGTTTCTAAGTAGGCGTGTAGATATTTGGGTCCATTGTGGTGATTTTGATCTGCATAAGAATGTGGCTTGGCAACTACTTGGTGTCTGGTAGACACCGTGCTAGGGATATCAGTGATGGGTGTGATACGAGTATCCAATCTAGAGTGGATTGATGTTTGGTTCTCTTGTCCTTGTGGGGGGACGTGATGAGTTGGGTTAGGCCATGTAGGTTAATATGGGAGAGTGGCTTATGACTTGAACAGTTTTGCCAGTTAGTATTAAGGTCTCCTAATACTATGCTTTCCAGTTAGATATCCATTCTAGGAGTTTTTCTGTAATGGGGATATTGTTGCCTGGAGGGATGTAGCACACTATGATGTTGATGTGTTTATTATCATTAAGTTTTAGTTTTGACAGAGTGAGTTCAACTTTGAGGTCTAGGGTTGTCATGTCTACTTTCTCAAGGATGATGTGAGATTTATACACTATAGCAACACCCCCCCCTTTTTTTTTTTTACCTATTCTATCACTACGAATTATATTGTAACCTGGTGGAGTGATTTCATTGTTGCGTTTGCCTGGTTTAAGCCAAGTCTCTGTTAGTATGACTATCTCAGGTTGATAAAAGGAGAGTAGTGCATGAAGGTCGTGGACTTTTAGTATACTTCTGACATTTAAATTTAAAATGAGCGTGGATTTATCTCGGTGGAGTAGGGTATCATTCAAGTTGAGGGTTGGGGTGCCTAGATTTTGTGGGCCTGGGTTTGGGTGTACATCACCGCAGCTAATGAGTTGGGCTCTGAGGTAAAACTAGAGTTTGAGTAGTTTGTTTAGGGTCTTAAAGTTCTTTATAGTTGTTGAGACTGATAGTGTGATGGCTGTGATCTATGTGCATACTGGTGAATAAAGAAGGTTTGGTAGTGATGTGGGACTAGTTGAGTAAAAGGGTGTGTTGTAATAATGGCAGTGGAAGTAGTTTTTCCTGGTATATAGATAAAATTAAGTTATTTTTGGTGGTGATAGTTAGCAGTGGGAGTGTGGATACACCTGGGAGCAATAGTAAAAGGTGTATGTATGTGGGTTTGGGTAGTTTGGGCATGGTTTGGTTGGGTTTGGTCATGAGTGAGAGATCTGCTTGGGATGGGGTGGGTGTGGTGGATGACGAGAGGTGTTTGTGATTGTAAGGTAGTTAGATGGAATACTGCGCTTTACAGGATGTGGAATAGTGGAAGAGAAGGAAATGGGTACAGGGGTGGGGCAGATTCAGTGATTGATGGTTAGCATGATGGGCGTGGCTAAGTTCAGTTGAAATGTAGCACTAGTGGGGGCGGGTGGGACCAGGAAGCAGGGAGGGGAGTGGAGTGAGCCCGAGTGTAGAGGGGCTAACACTAACTCCAATTATATCAATGGGCTTACTTGTTTCTTTTCTTTGTACACCAAATGTATCTTTCCACTTGTTGCTGTTGACACCAAATGTGTCTGTTTGGCTGTATTGTACTAGTTTACTTATACTGATGCAGTCGCACTGAAAAAGGTCTGGGGAAGCTTCCTCGCCACAAGCAGGCCAAAAGATAACTTTCAAAAGGGCGCCGCTCAAGGAGACCCACTAATATAGACTAGTTAATGTGCATGGGGGAGGAGGGAGTTAGAGGAGGGAGATACAAAATGGGGGAAGGTATAACCAAAAAAAAGCAGGTAGAGATCTGGCCCGCCCCCTCACAGAAGACTGCAAAGAAAAGTAATCAGCATCAGAAGTGGAAGCCTTGGAGCTGTAATGTAAGTGTAAGCAAGGAAGAGGTAGAAGCAGGAAATTAGGAGTGTAAGCAGTTAGTTGCAGAAACACTACTTTAAGGCCTTTATGTGCAAGTAATAAAGGTAAATCTGTCTGGGGACAAAATACACCAAGTAAATGGTACTTGCCTTACTTTACAAGTATTCAGTGTGGAAGCAGATCTATTTGGGACAAGATACAGCAAGTATATTGTTAAGTTATGTCACCCAGTGGCAAAAGACAAAGCTGTAGTTGCCTGGGGGGGGGGGGGGGGGGGGGCTTGCAGGTGTGCATGCCGGCCAAAACAATGTTTCAAAAATAACTAGTAAAAGTAACAAATGTGCTGTAAAAGGAAATTTAAATAACCAGTCACAATGTTTAAAACATAACTGTTAAGGACCACATCTGCTAATAACAAGAACTGTAAATATCCAGTCACCTATGTAGACTTCTCTGGTAGGTATCCTTATTAAAAAGTGTTATTCTTGGCTTGCAGTAACTGAAGGGAGAAACCATAGCAGTTGTGTGGGTGTGGGTTGCTGTGTTTGTGGAAGGTGGAGGTGTGCCTTTGTAAGTGTAGTGCGAATATTATGCATTATGAAATGGAGAGATTGAGTAAAATTTTGCTCATTGAAGTCCCTAGCAATTTCATCACTGCTTGATTCAGACATATACATTCCCTTGTGTTTGTCAGTACTATGTTTGAGGGCAATGCTTTGGAGTGTGGTATCACTGCTACAGCTGGCTGCTGGTACTCTTTCAATACAAGTATATGCTTCTCCAGGAGTCTGTTGCTGAATGGATGAGAAACGCGCTACAAGTATACAACTAAGGCAAACTACATAAAGCAATAGTAAGAAAGTACTAGGTCACATCAGAGGCTTGGTAGGTCATTGTTAAGAAACTGAGAACTGTTGTAAAATGTATCATTAAATACCATAAGTTCAGGTTATACTATAAGAGAATAACTATGTAAAGATAACTGTCAGCAGTCAAAATGCATTACAAGTTGAATATTTTACTGTGCACATTTTAAAAAAATGTATAGACTGGCCTAAACTCTGGACTGATGAGTTTGCTTTTTTTTTTTTTTTTTTTTTTTTTATTCTTGGGAAATGCTATTCAGAAGTGAAGAGACATACAAGGGAACAGTTTTAGTGGCACACCAGGCTATTTGTTATGTCTGTTGCCATGCAAAGCTAACTAAATAGTTGAATCAAAGCTGGAAATATGAGACTGTAGCCCATTGAAGGAGGGGAGATGGGAGGAGCAACCTGGCCAGGAACTGAAACTTGCAAAACTGCTCCTTGTGAAAAGTCTTTTATATCTCAGTAATTTGTTGACACTTTTGCAAGTTTCTTTCAGTGAATGTGTAGTACATCAGTAGGAACAACATGTGTAAAACTCGGCGCATACCAGTCAATGACACATGAGCTGCAGACTCTCAAACTTGGCAGTTTTTTTCAGGTGTTCCATTCTAAGTGAATGGAAGTCTAGTCTGACAACAAATGGTAGGGCTATTTGTTATCAGTCTGTGCATTATGGGACAGATTTAGCTTTCCAAAGGAATCACGATGTCTGCCCCCATGAGGGCAGACAAGAGTAAAAACAAAATAAAATTAGGAATGAGTACTTGTTTTGCTGAAGGCAGCTTTGGGAGGTGTAGTAAATCATGGCAAGATAAAAAATATATGTTTTCTTCATCATTTGCCCGTAGTGGTCCTTTAAGCATCTGTTGGGTTGTTTGATTCTGATAACTTGTTTGCAGTTAAAAGCTTTCTCTAGAGGCTCATTTAGCTGTTTAAAACTTTCATTTAAAGGCTTACTGCTGCTTTTCTGCTGTGTGAAACATTTCTGAAGATTGTTTCCCACCCTCCTTCCCTATTGGGATGCTATTCTTATAGTTGGTGGCTTTGCAGTTGCCTGCCCCTACTGTAAATTTGATCTGGGACCCTCCTCCCAGTCTAGTGTCATTACCTCATTCTACCTAATACAGGGAGAACATTTGAGAAGGCCAATCAGCTTAGTTTCAGCTCCTCCTTTCTGTCTTTCCACTCAAAAAAAAAAAATCTAAGCTTGTTTCCTGCCTTTCCTGTGGGTAGTCTAGTCTGGATACAGATTTGCTGTGTCCATGACTATTTGTGGGCTTCTAAGTCCCCAAGCCTTTCTGTGTTGGAGGGAAGCCTTCTAGCTTAATTTTGTTTTAGAGCTAGCCACTTTTTTTAGTTTCAGCACTCAAGTCTGTTTCTTTGAGCTCAGCACTTGTTCAGAACTTATTGTAAGCACTAAATAAGCTACAACTTACTACAGCACTCAACTTTCCTCACTGTCTAGAGGAAAACAGTTTATAGTACTTAGCAAATAAGCACACCTATCCAGGCATGTCTAAGGGTCAGCTCCCGGTGTTTTCTCCTGTCTGCCCGATGAATCTTGGCATCTTGGGGCAATGCAGCAATTGGTTCATGTACACAGACAACCCTCTTCTCCTACCACCCAACACTACAACCTGTGAGAGATGCACTTATATAGCCAAACTGGAAGCAAAGCTCTCTTCACCTAAGACTGGACTAGACAGTCAAGAGGAGAAGGTAAACACTTGCACCACACCACACTCAGCACATAGTCCCTCAAAACCTACACCACCAAAACACACACATTAGAAACACAAAACACACACCTACATTCACTGAGGCTTTCAGTAAGAACCTGCCCAAGCAACAGGGACCTCCAAAGCAGAAACACAAGCAACCTCCACCCTCCAACACAACCCAAATGACAAACAGCCCACAAACTCAGTATGCCACTCAACCACAGCCCATAAGGCATAACAACGTACCCAACATTTTAGTCATAGGTGACTATAGTCAGGCACACTACTGATCCACTCACCAGGCTAAACAAGGAAAAGTTACTGTCAGCTGCCTGTTGGGTGCCAGGATCTGCCACATAATGCATACACTCAGGTCACTCCACAGCAAGTACAAATATGACTCTGTCATTGTCCATGATGGTGTGAGTAATCTGAGACTTACCTCCCTGGACTACATGAAAAGGGACATGGAAGAGCTGTCCGGTCTTGTAGCCCAGGCAAGTATGACCCTAGCCCTGAGTAGCATCCTGCCGTCACCCAGAATGATATCACAGTACAAGGACAAAATGATTGACTTCAACAATTGGCTGAACTTCTGGTGTCATTCTAAGGGGATCCAGTATATGTCTGCCTGGGATGACATGATCGACAAACCATGATGCTTTGCCAGAGATGGCCTGCACCTGTCATCCCTGGGTTTCTGGATACTGGCTAAGGCTCTAGCCACCCCTATAGTGCCTTTTTTAGGCAAGGTTCAAATGACATTCACCACCATAACAGGTACAAGCAAGAAAAATCGGAGGGTATTGCTACTCAATGCTAGAAGTCTAAACCTAAAAATGCACTCACTCGAGGCACTTCTTAAAATGGAGAACATAGACATCTGTGCAGTGACAGAGACCTGGTTCAAAGCTCCAGAGAGTATCCCTGCATTACCAGGCTATAATTCACACTGCACCTTTCGGCCACCTAACCTGGACCGAAACACTAAAGGCGGAGGTGTGTCCATATTCATTAAGGATATCCACACCTCCTGGCTAGTCGCTCAGCATAATGCATCCGAGATTATCCAAGTGCAACTAACTCTGGGCAAGACCGCAATCCAAATTGTAGCTTGCTGCAGATCCTCCACCATGCCCCAGGATTCCCACTCCTCATTTCTTGATACACTGGAAAATATTAGGGTACAATCTAGCACCCTAATAATGGGCAATTTCAACTACCCCACCATTAACTGGGAAAACTACTCCTGTACCAACTCTTGTGCTCAACATTTTCTGGAATTCATAAATTCCAATGCCTTGGATCAGCTTATTCACACCCCCACTAGGGGCAGCAATATCCTAGACCTGGTTATTACCAACATGGGCAACCAGTGTTCTACACCAGACGTTAATTCCTCGTTGGTTAGATCTGACCTCAAGCTAATCACCCTCGACATCCACATCCCTCCCCCACCCCCCATTAGGGAAACTACAGTAAAAAATTTCTCCAAAGCCAACTTCACACTTAAGACAGAAGTGGCAAACTTCATGACACCCATGCTGATGGACAATGAGGGTATGACTGCTGAATCCCACACAAATACACTTTATAAGCACTTACACGAGTGCATGGCTCGTGTAATCCCTAACAGAACCAAGATGCTATCCTCCAAAAAAAGGAAGCCAATCTGGTGGTCCCCTGCCATGAACAAACTCTACAACGGAAGAAAGAAACTGTTGCAAAAAAGAGTAAAATCCCATGATTGGAGAAACTCTCTGGTCAGCCTCAGTAAGAAGCTGAGATCCCTCATAAAATTCTCCAAAGCTAATTACGAAAACAAAATCGCCACTGACTCTAAAGACAACCACAAAGCATTCTATAGCTATGTCAAGAATCTCAATGGCAACACTCAGATCTGCTCTGATTTACAACACAATGGCACTAAATATACAGAACCAAATGATATTGCCACCATCCTGGCAGATAGGTTCAGTGCTAACTTTACCCCCCCTAAAGGGTCCATCTCTATACCAGAAGAATGCAAAGATCCTGTAATCAGGGCTCCATAGGTAAAAAACACACTATCCAAAGCCAAGAACACAGCATCCATAGGACCTGACAACATCCCAGGCTGTGTTCTACATGAACTACAGAATGAACTGGCACCCCAAGTAAGTACCATGTTCAATCATAGCTTCACCTCAGGCTATGTGCCCAATGAATGGCACACCGTGATGGTTATCTGACTCCACAAAGGGGGAGCCCCCAGAGACCCTGGAAACGACCACCCATTAGCCTAACAAGCCTGGTCTGCAAGGCTATGGAATGTATCATCATGAAACATATAAACAATGACATTGGTAATCTTCAAACTCTGGAACCCACCCAGTTCGGGTTTGTAAAAGGCAGATCAGGTCTCCTAAACCTGATAGACTTCTTTGAAGCAGTCACCAAAGCCGTAGATGAGGGTAAGGTGGTTCACACGGCCTAACTAGATCTCGCCAAGGCTTTCAACACCATCTCCCACTCTGGAATTATAGATAAACTCACTAAAGTAGGTATCCTATGTCACATAATGGGTTGCCAACTGGCTCACTGACAGAACCCACACTGTGAAAGTACCAGACTCCAAATCCAACTTCAGACCAGTGACAAGTGGAGTACCACAGGGTTCAGTCCTGGGTCCTCTCCTGTTTGGTATATACTTCTCAAAAGTACAGGCTAATACAGAGGGTCTTTGGCTAACGAAGTTCGCAGATGACTGCAGACTAGGAGCCATAATCAAAACTCCAAAAGGGCCTCGCTGAGACAGATGCCTAGTGTCAAAGCCATGGCCTCAAGCTCCATGCCAAAAAGTGCATTATCATCCCTTTTGGTTAAAAACTCTGTACCCATGAACTACCACACAGGCGGTAGTCTACTTAACACCGAAAGTGTGATAAGAGACCTTGGGACACAGGTGGACAGTAGTCTCTCCTTTGATAATCACATTGCCCCAGTAGTCAAGAAATCCTTCTACGTGGCACACCTAATCACAAAAGGGTTCTCATCCAGGAAAAAAGAGGTCATTGTTTCCCCTCTACTCGTCAATCATTAGACCCATTATAGAGTACAATGCCCCTTTTAGTATATACCTCACAAGACATCTACAACTGGAAAGGCTGCAGAAATACCTCACAAAGAGGATTACCGGCCTCAAACAGATGCCCTACGCAGACCATCTCAAAAAACTGCAACTTTACTCCCGTCGCATATCGCCTACTCAGAGGCGAACTCTGCCTAACACACAAAGCTATGTCAAACCCAGAGCTTTTAGACAGGCTCCACTTAAAGAAATACCAATCCCTACCAGCTACATGCTCTAGGGACATAAACCTTGTCACTAGAATAAACAGAACATGCTGGAGAGACAGATTCCTGTCCCAGAGGCTTCCCATACTCTGGAACAAACTACCCATCTATATCAAACAAAGCTCTTCATTAGCACTCTTCAAGAATAATCTTGATGATTGGATGGGAGATAGGAAATTCACCCCGGGGATCACTTCTGTGGCTCTGCTCGACAGTGGCACAGAAAAATAATTTTCCTGGGTGACGAAAGCCAGGGTACCTTTTGGCTAGGCTTATATAGGCCCTAGGGCCAATAGTCTAGTACCTACCTATGAGTGTACAATCATCTACAAACTTGGTCAGCCATAAGGCCTTAATATTTGCTTTGACCTCTGAAAAATGAATACCAAAAAGGGTGTACCAATGACTGGACTTTGGGCACCCTATGGGTCAGGTCCTCTGGAGAAAGTAGAGCTGCCCACCCTAGTTTCCTGGATTTTGTTAGTATGCCTATTTGCTATCGAATAAGTTACAGAGGGATTTACATTTAGTTGGGAGAGTTTATGTACAATACCAGAGTGTGGGGTAGTGTTAAATGTCTTTGAGAAGTCTAAATTTGCGGTGTTTAACAATTTTTCCTTATCCATTGCTTCAGTAACCTTCTCAAAGAAGCCCACCAGTTTAAGTAGGCAGGATCTGCTCTTGATGAATCTAAATTGGCTTGGGTAAAGAGATTTTAGGTTGCCTATGTTCTTAATTTCATAGTGATCCTTTCCATAGCCTTGCAGATAAGGCTGAAAAGACGTTTAGGTCTGTAATTACCCATGTCCATTGATGCTCTACTTTTGTGAAAAAGGAGGACTCTATCCTCCATCCAGCACAAATCCTGACTGGAGGCTGATTATTGAATAGCCTCTATAGGGGCTGTGGCAAGTCATGTTTCAGACTAACCAGTAGGCAACCTGGTATGTTATCTGACCACATAATAGTAGTGTTCTCTGCCTCTGAAAACACCTTGAGTATGTGTTCTTGGGAGATTTTTTGGAGGGTGTAGATGTGGGTTTGAGATCTAGGAATATAATGGGGAAGAGGTGGTGAAGTTTTGAACTAAAACGGTCTACTAGTAGATTGGCCATGTCCTCTGGGTTTGAGTGTGTGATATAATTTAGTATCAGCTCTATGCAGTGCTGGGCATTGTGAGGCTTCTAACATAAAGAGGGATTGTAGTTATTCTTCATCTGGGTGGCTGTTTTTACCTTGTATCTGTTTTTTGTTTGATTTGTTCAGAGTCCAGATGGAACAGCATTATTAGCATCTTGAAAGTTAAATTTATTTTTTGCTTGCAGTGACTTTTCTTTTATAATAGAGCTTGGTTACATTAGAGTCCCACTGCAGGAATTTATTTTTAAAAATCACATTGTATTTATTCCTAAGAGGGGCCAGATGCATCTATGCAGGTATGTACATGTGCATAGAATTTGGCAGTAAATCATCCCTCATAAGCAGTGGGGCATCAAGAAGAAAGAGGTTTTGAATTTAGGAGGGTCATCACTCAGTTTTAGTAGATTAGCCTTGGCATAATCTCTGAATAGTGAAGTATTGGAAGAAGCTTCTAGCTTCACTTTTATTGTGAATGTGATGGATTTGGAGGTCTGGCATGACAAGGGAGGAAGTTACAGCTGGGGGGGGGGGGGGTAAGCAAAGCTGCCCATAATGTTAGGACCAGTTCCAGGATTTTCTTTTTTTTTTTTTCTTTTATATAGAATTTTAAGGTTAGATGGAACATCATCTGTGTTTATGGTGGTGATTTTGCAATAAATAGGCATAAATGAGTTGCTTTGTCAGGATGCCATTTTTTTTCTGTTTTATATATTATCAGTTACCTCAGCAACGAATGCTGTGTTTTTCTTTTTCTGTAAGTGATTTATGCCCTGTGTGCATGTGGTAGTACTTTACAATCCTGACCCAAAGATGTACCATAATCTGTATGCCGATTGACATACTTTGTATAGTTTATACAAACTGTGATAACTGTTGCAGTTTGCAAACATCAGTATCTTCATTTACATGTGACACCAACTTGCAGAACCTATGCTGCTTTGTGTCACCCATTCTTATCTTTTCTGTGACACTTGTATCACTAACATTCTGTCTGTGAACTGTTGATACATGTATACCAGCTCCAGTGGCATTTAGGGATAAGGCTTTGATTATGGCCCTGGTAACCTGAGAGATAATCAGTGACTTGAGAGCTTAACAGAGCTAGCAGAGGAGGATCGGTGTACCTGTCCTGGAAGAGTGAGTGGATGCAGTCCAGAGATTTCCAGTTGCATGGTCTCTTGGAAAGGGCTGATGCTACAAGAGGCAGTCCTAGGCATGGCTGTTCATTGACCAGGTTGCTTTGGCAAAAGCTTATTTTTTGAGTGCATGGGAGTGTGCACTTGTATTGGAGAGGGCACTGTGAATCCAGTGGTGATGCAAGTCATCCGTCTCCCCCCACTGTCCAGGAGGGGGTCTATATCACACAATCAAAACATGATATAGCCGAGTGTTTTAACATCAACACATACAGAGCGAATGGTAGAAATGCTGAAACACCTAAACATCAGAATTCATCATATCGCTTTACCATGGTTGGCCAACACCAATGGAATTACATTTCTTAATCATCTGAAATGATTAGGAAATGCAATTCTGTTCATGTTGGCCAACCATGGTAAGCTGATAAGATGAATTTTGATGTTTAGGTGGTTTGACATTTCTACCGTACGCTCTATATGTACTAATGTTAAAACACTCTGTTATATCACGTTTCGATTGCATGATATAGACCCGTCCGGGAGAGGGTTTTGAACTAAATAAATATGCCCTTGTTGCTGGGGTGCCATAATGAGCAGGCTTCCCCTAAGGCTGCATGCATGTGTGATGGCCTGCTTGGTCAGCTGTCAGCAGAATGAGTAAGCGTGACTGGTAGAGGAAAGTTGGAGAAGAAAATCTCATGAGAAGACAACTGTTAATGCTAATATTACAAATAATCCACATCTTGTATGTTGCTGTAGCATAGCATGTATTGTGTATCTTTCGTTCTGGTAATGCCTTCACCAGTGTACGTGTATACATATGCTATGTTATAATTTGTCAAGGATATATAATCCTGAAACCAACTCCCACTTACCATGCTCAGTACAGGACTGATTAGCCGAATTATTTAAGAGAATACCAGATGTAATAACCATTAATCCAGTGTTGTCTTTTTTTTGTCTGATTCAACATGTGGGTTGTCTGATCCGATCTCTGAGCCTCATATCAAAGCTTTGGATCTGAAAACTTTGACTCCTTCCCTAGTCACAATTCACCTCTCCTGCCTAAATTGCCTCAGACCTCATTTGCTGCCTGACTAAAGCAGATGTGTGGATCGAGAGCTCCATCATTCTTGATAAGTGAAAAGTTTTTTCTGCCCCCCCCTTTCAAAAATGTTGATAACTAATGTAAGATTAGAGTAGTGTTAGGGTATTAGTACTTGTTTAAGATAGTTTGTTTCCTTTTTAGTTTTACTAATAGTTACTAATGTGTGTGTGTTTTTATATATATATATATATATATATATATATATATAAGGAATAGTAATTTTGATTGGTGTAGTTGATATTTAGATACATCACTTTGTAGTTATTCTGATATCCGCGGTGGTGGTGCTGCGGTAGCGTTGTCACCTCACAGTCAGACGCTGTCCAGTTCGATTCTCAGCTAGAGTGTCTTCTGCGTGGAGACATGCATGAATGGGTGTACCTTTGTTGAAGGTTGTGTGTCAGGGCTGGTAACACGGCACGTAAAAATCAACTACCAATCATTTAGCGGACCGAAGTTCCACTGTGGCGACCCCTAACCGGGAAAAGCTGAAAGATACAACAACTTTGTAGTTATTCTGATAAGTATCAGCGGTGGTACAACGGTAGCATTATTGCCTCACAGCAAGAGGTTCTCCTGTTCGATTCTCAGCTGGAGTGCCTTCTGTGCTGACTCTGCATGTCCTCCCCGCAGTAGAGTGGCCTCCGACAGACATGTGTGAATGGGTGTGTCTTCGCTGAAGTTTGGGCATTGGGCTGGCAACTCTGCACCATAAAAAATCAACTACCAGTCATTAGCGGACCGGAGTTCCGCTGTGGTGACCCCTAACTGGGAAAAGCTGAAAAGACCAACAACAACTTTTTAGTTATTCTGATGTCGAAATGGCTTTAAAAAGTGCTCATCTTGTGGGCATAAGAGACCACCACAAGACTCACACTTGCAGTATGTGTGCTGTTTGGGACCTTCCCACTTGCAGGATATACTTTAAAAAACATTTGTGTTGTGTTCAGCACCAGAGCCCTTCAAGGGCAGAGAGAGAAACTGATATTGAAAGGCCTTCTTTCCCTGCAGACAGCGTCCAAAATGCCTTTGGACCAAAGGCATCCAGCTCATCCCCATCTTCTGAGAAGAAAAGGGATAAGGAACAGGAGATGTCTAATGAGAAAGAGAGAAAAGGATAGAGATATGGTGAAAGAGAAGTCTGAGACCCAAGGATCACCTGCAGAAAGCCAAGAAAAGCTCTCCCAAACCCACAGGTGTTGTGGGTCCTGCATTTATCAAGTGTTGAGACAATCATATATGACTTTTGTCAGGATCCAGAGTCCTTCATCAAAGCTATATTTTACTCTGAGGCCTGTAAGTCCCAGGCTGCATTTCCCAAACATTGAGGCCTGCTTCATTTGCCTCATCCTCTTAGATTTGGCCAATCTGCTAAAAGCCTCATCAAATTCGATGTTTGATATTGAATGATGAGGAAGTTTTTGAGGACACAGATACAGCTGAGAGTCCTCCAATTTCTGTCCCTGAGGAAAGGACTGGGATCAGCCCCTTGCATCCTGACTGCTCAGCCTGCTCAGCTTCCAATGCATCTCCATTCCTGGAGCTTATGTACAACGGATCCAATCTTCCTGAGGCACCAGCTTCAGAGTCTAGAGCCTTGGAGACTTTGGATTCGACATCTTCTGTCACTTACTCTACTCCCATGCATCATCATGCTATGCCGTGGCTCTGCAACTGTGTGAAAAGCTATAAAACATTATTCATATGCATCCCCTATGATGGCTCCACATTATTTGGACCCATAGTGAAAGATATACTTACCAGGAGTGAGCAGGACAGCAAGACCTTTGCTGCTTTTTTTGACTCCTCAGTGATCCTTCTCCAGGACTGGGGGGGAGATGTAGTTCAAAAAATCTTAAGGTTTTTGCTAGGAGGCTTCTGGGTATATGTCTCCCAGAGACAGAGGCAGTTCCATGGGATGAATGATAAAAGGCAGTCTGCAAAATAAAGGTTTCTGTTGATCTTTCACAGTGAAACCTTGTCAGCATCCCTGAACTCTTGCCTGACTGTTGCACTCTGGAGGCAGTCTGGGTATGCTTTTCCTTACACCCTTAGCCTGGAAAAATATAATTTCTGATGATTGGATGTTAACGATTACCAGAGGTTATACAATACCATTTTTGCAGACACCACAAACAAAGCAAATGATTCCCAGTGCTCCACCCAGTCAGTTGAAGTCTGCAGCAATAGAAGTTCTAAAGTTGCTGGACAAAAAAGTTAGCCAACCAGTCCAAGACCAGCTAGAACTGGACTCTTTTCAAGGTTCTTTTTAGTGCCAAAAAAGACAGGGGACTTGAGACCAGTTTTGGATCTCAGCAGTTTAAATCAGTTGGTAAAATAGACAAAATTCTGGATGGTCACAGTACAGTCTATTCTACCTCTGCTCAAACAGGATCATTGGATGTGCTCTGTAGATCTCCTGGGCCCCTACTGTCATATAAAAATCCAGCGGCAGTTCAGGAGATTTCTCCATTTCTGGTTAAGAACTAGTTATTATCAATTCAGAGCACTGCCATTTGGTCTCATTACAGCACTGGGTTTCCACCAATATAATGACAGCTCGTCTCAGGCTGCAAGGGATCATAGGAGGTTACTAGGCTAATGGCCCTAGGGCCCTTACAAGCCTAGTCAAGTTCAACTGTCAAAGGAATTATATACTTTAAAAATGATCAAAACACGTTAGGTTCAGGTTAAGGCCCTTTACTCTTGCAGCAAGGAGACAAAAACGTGCTATTACAGAGTTTGTCTAACTAGAAACAGGAAATACATTCACTTTTATACATTCTCTAACTAGACATTGCCTACCAAGCTGACGTAATAAATTACCAGTCTTTTCAACATCACTTGTTGACCATCAGTCCCATGAATTTCTGCTGATTTATCAATTTTTGTGAGAAACTTCCTGAGGAAAACAACGTGGCCTTGATTACCACCAGTTAGATACATGTTATGTTACCATTCAAGGTACTATGGCTAATTCAAGCACAAAGCTAACAGTTCATTTCTCTAATAATCCTTTGTCTACTTTTTTCTCTAAGCTTCTGCAGCTGTGCATGTTCTCATGCTTTGAACAGAGCTGATTGTTTAGAATCATTACATTTACAGAATATAGTATTGTTCATTCATTCGTTCCTGACCTAGCAGATAAGCACCTGCTTCTCAAGTACATTTCCAAAAGGCATAAACATGAATATTGCTGTGCTGGCAATTACTAGGTCAGAGGGCATCTTGCAAGTTTCAGAAAGCATACTGCAGTTTTCAAAAAGCGTCTTTTTCAGTCTCATATGAAACTCAATTCATATATAACACAGTGCATGTAAAATAGAATGAAATACGTGTTAATTCTTCTGACTATTAATTAGCATTAAGCATACACACATTAATACATATTTTTCTAACATTTCCCTCCTGTTAATACTTTTTAATTCTATTTTCAAAAAAAGAATAAACAGTTTGCTTCTTTTCCTAATTTCTTCCAATCAGGATTTGCAGTTAGTCATTCAGTTTAAACTTTTATGAAAGTGTTTCGCATTCTAGCAACTCTTTAAATTCAGTACTTTAATGCATAGTCTCAGATACTGAGAGGTCTATGAATTTTTTGATTAATTTCTTCATGCAGGGGATTCCACAACAAACACAAACTCCTATTAGGAGTAATCCTACCCCAATGGCAATCAATATGTTCATTAGGATGGAACCCCACCCCCCGAATACATTCTGGAAAAAGTCTGTCAGAGGGTTTGGGCCTGGTTTGGTCATGGCTGACATTTGCTGAATTGCCTCAAGATGATCATTAATCTTGTGCTGATGATCAGGAATAAACGCACAGCATTCTTCTTTGATTAAAGCTCACATCCCACCCCTCGCCACTAGGGTGAAGTCAAGAGCCATTCTGTTTTGGAGCACTACAGGTCTCATGGCATTTAGTTCATCAGTTATCAGTTCAAGAGCATAGAAAGTCGCATTACTCATTACTTCGAGAAGTTTAGACAGTTTTTGCAGCTCCCAAATCGATTTAACTGCGCCATATGCAGGTAATATGCCTGCCCATGATATGACAGCATCACTCAAGTCCATATGCGCAAGTTTGGTTCCCACATTATGATGGTCTTTCCAGCCCGCTTCGATCTGTCCCACTGGATTCTCAGGTTTCTTAACGGTCTTTTTGGTTACATCTCGGGTATTTCGAATACTTCCCTGAGGTAAAACTGCAGTGTGTCGTATGGCCGTGACCAGGTATCCCCAAAAAACAACTGCCAGACCAATTCTCAGGTAACCATTTATATGCTTTTTTACCACACACAAAATAACATTCCTCTACTTTAGTTGTTACTTTGTTATGAAATGACTGCCCTGCATGAAACATTTTCCTATCTATTACAGATAACTGTTCAAAAAGTACAGGATTACGTTGTACCTGATCAAGAGTCTTATGCATAGATTTAAGAAATGAGTTATAATCTGTACTACAAGATCAACCTAAATCATTTGCTTTTGTATAACATTTATATTGTACAATGACATTACACTTGCTCCATCCCACTTGGATCGTATCATTTTTGTAAAAACATACAATTCCTTTTTGTGTTACAGGCAAATACAGTGCTACTTTATCATATGCTTTAATAGCAACTGTGTCAAAAAACAGATTTTTCCAGGTCTCATTGACCTCCAGGGGGATAGCAGCCATCAATAAACCCCCGTATGCTGTTGGTATGGCCGTGCAGACCCAGCAGTTCGAAACATTAAAAGTCTCAGTATACACACGTGTAATTGCCTGATAAGTGTTAGTTCGGATGCCAGTCTATGTTTGGCCCATCACGTTTAATCAGTTCAACTTTCGAGGCAGGAAAAAGGAGTGGCCACAACAAAAAGAACAATGTAATTAGCATAGCTATCAAAATGATCATGCAAGTTTTCTGAGGTTGCTCAATGTCTCTGTTCACTCTATACCTGGCCATTGTTTTCTCATTGTACAACAGTAACAAGATTTTTGTCCAATTCAAAGTTCTTAACCAATTTACAGTGCGTCAAATGAATCCAGGAAGCTCGCTCCGTGATCTTGACTGCAGTGGATGTTGACAGTAGTACCTGGTACGGCCCTTCCCACTTCGGAGAACTCCAGTTCTTTCTCTTCACAATCTTCACCCAGACCCAGGTGCTTGGGGCTACTGGTGCTTCCGATTTTGGTTGCTCTTTATCTGAAACAGAATTTAACTGCAAAAGTTTGTTATTCGAAAATCGTCTTGTATACCCTGCAAGTGAACTGTCAGCCTCTTGCTTTGCAGACATGAGAGGTTTCCACTGAGGTGTATAATATGCCCTCCCAAACAAAGTTTCAAAAGGAGTCCATCCCTTTGCATTTGGAACAGTTCTCATGCTCAACAGTGCCAGAGGCAAACAGTGCACCCAGTTCTTTTGTGTCTCACTCATCAATTTCCTAAGCTTTTTCTTCAACATCCCATTATGGCTCTCTACTAATCCTGCAGATTGGAGGTGATATGTGCAGTGATTTTTTAACGATATTCCGAAATAGCGACTAAGTTGTTGCATTGTTTGGTTCACGAAATGTGTACCTTTATCACTATAAATCTTTTCCGGTATGCCAAATGTACATATAATTTCTTTAAGAAGGACCTTTGCAACAGTAGCTGCATCTGGATTTTTAGTTGGAAAAGCTTCCACTCATTTGGAAAACATATCTATAATGATAAGGCAATACTTTTTATTTTCACATTTATTCAGTTCTATGAAATCCATACACATAGTATGAAATGGATATGGTGGTGTAGGGAAACTCCCTTGCTTAGGCTTCAATGCCCCTTGTGCATGATGCTTGTTACAAACATGGCATGCTGCACAAAAAGTTTTTGTATAATTAGTAAATTCATACGTTGTAAATACTGTATTCACTAACTGTACCATCCCCCCTGTTGAGACATGGCTTTGCCCATGGCTCAACAAAGCTGCATATCTAAACAAGTTAGATGGCAGAATTGGTTTCTTCTCCTTGGAGATGTACAGTCCCTTTTCAAGAATTGCTCCTCGTTTTATCCACTTTTGTTTTTCTACATTTGTAGTAAGTGTCTGCATTGTTTTCAACATGTCTAAATCTAAAATCTCAGAGGGTTGTAATTCCTCACTCAAAAGAAAAGCTTCTGAGGCTGAAGCTGCCTGTTTTGCAGCTGTATCAGCCTGCGCATTACCTTTTGAAATTCTATCCTGTTGCTTGGTATGAGCTACGCATTTCCAAATAGCTACTTTTTGAGGTAACTGAATAGAGTCTAATAAATATAAAATAAATTGCGTGTGATTAATTGGTTTACCAGTAGATGTTATCATTCCTCTATTTTTCCACAGCTGTGCGAAAACATGTACAGTAGAAAAAGCATACTGACTGTCAGTAAAAATATTCACTTTCTTACCTTCTACTAAGGTACATGCCCTTGTTAAGGCAATCAATTCTGCTGCTTGTGCAGATAACTTGTGTGGTAAAGATTTTGCTTCTAAAGTTTCAGTATCAGAAATGACTGCATACCCCACTAGAGGCTGTCCTGTAGGACCCCTCCTGCACGAGCCATCCGCATAGTATGTCACCTCGGCATCATCCAAGGGAACATCTGTAAGGTCTTGTCTAGGTAATGTCTTTTGCTCAATCTCAGGGTTGGGAGCAAGGTTGACGGATTCAAAGTTGTGCATCGTTCAATTCTCATATGAGGTTGGCTCAACAGTATAGTCATACAGGAAAGATATCTAGCAGGAGAAAGATGTGCTACTTTTTCTTGCCGTAAAATAATTGCGACTGCATGAGGCACTCTGTGTGAGAGGGTGGAACAACATGACTGAGGCCGAAGCCTGCACTGCCATTGCAGTTGCAACTACTGCTTGTACACAGTGGGGCAAGGATCGCGCCACTGGGTCTAACTGTGATGAATAGTAAGCTATGGGGCATTTTGTCCCCATGTTGCTGTGTCAACACTGATGTCATATAACCTTGCTTACAGTCTACAGTTTGGAAAAATGGCTTATGATAGTTTGGTAATCCTAAAACTAAGGATGATGCTATCAGTTGTTTTAGCTGGCAGAAAGCTACTTCTGGTGTCCATTGTAATAAATCCTGTGCTGCCATCGGCTTTTTGAATATCAAATTAGTCAGTGGAGCAGATTCCAAAGCATAATTTGGTATCCAACTCCAACAAACGTTAGTAGTTCTCAGGAAGGACATAATTTCCTTCTTGGTAGTCGGTCTAGGTGCTTGTAATATTGCTGTTTTTCTATCTTCATCTAATATTCTGCCTTCTTTGGATATTACATATCCCAGGAACTTAACTTGTTTTCTCCAAAGTTGTAGTTTGCTTTTGTTTACTTTGTGTCCTTGAGTAGCTAAAAACAGTAATAATGCTATGGTATCCTCTCTACATTCTTGCTGGGTGGGGGCTGCCAGCAGAGTGTCGTCTACATAAAGTAAAATCTGGCTCTTTCGGTGGGATAAATCCCACCAGGTTGCTTGCCATTTCTTGTGCAAATATTGTTGGACTTTCACAATATCCCTGTGGTAATCTCGTATATGTATACGGTTTCCCCTGAAATGTAAATGCAAACCAATGTTGGCTGTCGTGGTGTATCGGTATTGAGAAAAATGCATTACTAATATCTACCACAGAGAAATACTTTTGCTGAGGCTTCAAATCATTCAATAAAGTGTGCAGATTTGGCACCGTTGGTGCCCTGGGTATAACTGCATTATTTACAGCCTGTAAATCTTGGACCATACGCCATTCCCCATTTGCTTTCCTAACAGGAAATAAGGGTGTATTACATGGTGAATCGGGAGATTCTATTAAGACTCCTTCCTTAAGTAAGGCTGCTATTATAGGTTTGATCCCTATCTCTGCATCCTTTCTCAAGGGATACTGTCTTTTCTGAGGTCTAAATGCTGATTTTGGCATAATAGTAACTGGTCCTGCTGTTCGAATAAGTCCTACATCTGATTTCCCTGTTGACCAGAGAGTCTCTGGTATGTTTCGCAAAGCTTTTTCCTCTTCTTCCAATAAGAGTAATACCCAGCTATTCTCACTAGCCTGTGAGTGCACAGCTGGGTGTGTCTGTGTTATCCAATTCAATTTCTGCTTCTGTACTCTTTGTTCGGAGAGTTCTAATTCTGTCTGCTTTTCCCACCTTGTGACTTTTTCTCCTAAGTCTGCCCATTTCAAACTTCTATTTTTGATTAAGCTAACATGTGGCAATCGATTAGATTTGTAAAGTGCTAAAAATTCCTGGGGCAATGAACAGCTTATTACACTGTTTCCTTCTGTGTCCCAGTACAAGTTTCGTAACACTAGTCTGTTTGCATAGTTTTGAAACAACTCCTGCTCATATTCTTTATCAGGTCCTGGTCTATTACAATAATATAGAGTACAATGCAACAAATGTTGTTTGTCAATGTCAAGGGAGGGGGATTTACTGATGGCTACGTTCATCAGTTCTTCGGTTACTGCCCCTGGACCAGTCGTAACCAAGTCCTGGCTGTACCAATAATATGTCTCACCCTCCGGTCGCACTACAAAAGTATCCATTTGTCGCTGTGCCTCCATACCGTGCATGGTTGGAACTACGGCTATGCCAAATATCTGCATTAAGTCTCTACCCAAAAGATTTACTGGGCATTTTGCAGAAACCACAATTTTAGTTTTCTGGGTCATTCTTGAAACGGGGTCTGTTATTGCTATGTCATGGGAGAGTGGCTCCCGATACAGCTGTCCATTAGCTGCTTTCACTAGTATATAATCTGATGATTCTGAATCTTCCGGTAATTTGGAAGGATGTATCAGGGTCCATGAAGCCCCTGAGTCACACAAAAAATTGACTTCTCTCCCCTCTACTAGAAGCGTCACTTCTGGTTTTGTGTCTGCTAAATAGAGCTCTAGGCTGAATAAGGCTAGGTCTAAAATTTCATTTTCTTCAACATCTACAAATTCATGTACATCCTCTACCCCTTCTGTCACATCCTCTACCCTTGCTATCACATTTGCATTTGTCTTTTCCCGTTTGTTCTCATTCAGTGATTCCTGACTGTCATATAGTCATTCCTCATCCTCCTCATTTTCCATAGTCACCTTTTTATTTAGCCTGCAATCCCTTGCTAAATGTCCTTTTTTCCCACATTTAAAACATTCACCTCTTTTCTTTCTTCAAAATCTGATCGTTTATCAGATTGTTTCTCTGGGTATTTTTCTTACCCTTTCTCCCAGTTTGTACTACAAAAACTTCTGACCCATCTTCTGCTGAAAATACTTGTTTTCTTTTTCTTTTTACTATTCAAATGTCTTTCTGCATGTCTTGCATATTCAAGTAATGGCTGCAATCTACTTGTACGATGATCTACCATGTGCTTTGTAATAAAGCTGCTGATAGGAGTTATACTATCTTTCAAGAATGCATTCTTTAGCTGCTGCTCATATGGGGAGTCATGTGTCTGATTTTCTGGTATCTGCATTCCGCAATGGTTATTGAAACACTCTAATAATCTAGCATAATATCTATCAACCGTTTCACCTTCTTGTTGAATGCACTGATTAAAAGTCCAATCAGCCCTAGGCTTCCATTTTTCAGAGATTCGGTCTGTCAGACCCTTTACTCTTCCATCCAGTTCTGCATTATTATGTGGGAGTGGTCTAAGCTCTGCGTCACGGGGATTCCAGTCGCCACTGATCATGTGCCAATCTGGACCTACAATTTGAATAACTACTTTTTCTACTTCCTTTCCATTCAAATGGTAACTTAATCTCATACCCTGTAAGTCTTCCAAAAATTTTCGAAAATTCACTTTCGGATGGGGAATTCCCTCCGTGGCTTTCCGGATATCTTCCGGTGTCCACGGTCTATAAACTAAGAGTCTGATCCTGTCCTGCCTGAGAATTTGGTACTTCTGTGAGTGGACATATCTCTTCCTCACTCATAGCTTGTGATTTTCTATTTGTTTCATATAATTCAATCTCCCCTCTCAAGTTGCGTGTTTGAGACCTTGTCTCGATAGGATCCCTGACAAACGGTTTTGATGCTGTAGAAACAGCTGGGTATAGCAGAGGTGGATCAGCTTGCCACTCGCTTCATATTCTGGTAAGGGAAGCGGAGGGGGCGAAGGAGGGTCCGTTGCTATTACCAAGTTATTATCTTCTTTGTCTAAGAACATTGTTTTTGAATTTTTAATCTTTTGTTCCCTGCGATTTGCTTCCTCAAGCCACCTATGTGCCTGAGGGACGCCTTATTGTCGTTGCTTTTTTAATTGACCTTTAACACCTGTTTTAAGTTGCCTGACAAGTTTAATAAGTGCAAGTTTATCCAAATTACCATCGAATTTATACTTATCAACCCATTTTGTATAGTACTTAACATTGTCGGCATGCTATAATTGCATATATTTCGCGTCTTCAGTTAGGGGCGGGTCTTGGGAACTTTTCGTGCACTGATTTCCCATGTTGCCTTAGCTAAGCTGTAAATTGTTACGGAACACTTCTAATCACGTGGTACCACGGTTCTACACCTGTTCACAGTTTATCTAGAATAACTGTCTACCTATTCTGTTTCCCTGATCTATGACAAGACAGTAACCTTTTTTGTCCCTGATCTGCACATGCAAATCTTTCTGACAAAAACAGTTCTGCAACTAGTCCCTGATCTTAAAACAGACATAAAGTAAATTCCTCCTTACCTGACCCTCCGTGAGTTGATCCACCGGATCGTTGACTCGTCTTCCAATCCCAGATCAGAAACAGTGGCTGGCCTCTTTCGAACGACAATTCAGTCAGAAGTCTTTCAAAACAGAAGAGCTGATTTGACCTCTTCTCCGTACGGATGCATGCCACCGGGTCCAATTCTGACCTAGGCCTAGAGCGAGAGGTACTTTCCGGTCCGAATGACCAAACTGTCAAAGGAAATATATACTTTAAAAATGATCAAAACACGGTAGGTTCAGGCTAAGGCACTTTAATCTTGCAGCAAGGAGACAAAAATGTGCTATTACAGAGTTTGTCTAACTAGAAACAGGAAATACTTTCACTTTTATACATTCTCTAACTAGACATTGCCTACCAAGCTGACGTAATAAATTACCAGTCTTTTCATCATCACTTGTTGACCATCACTCCCATGAATTTCTGCTGATTTATCAATTTTTGTGAAAAACTTCCTGAGGAAAACAACGTGGCCTTGATTACCACCAGTTAGATACATGTTATGTTACCATTCAAGGTACTATGGCTAATTCAAGCACAAAGCTAACAGTTCAGTCATTTCTCTAATAATCCTTTGTCTACTTTATCTCTAAGCTTCTGCAGCTGTGCATGTTCTCATACTTCGAACAGAGCTGATTGTTTAGAATCATTACATTTACAGAATATAGTATTGTTCATTCATTCATTCCTGACCTAGCAGATAAGCACCTGCTTCTCAAGTATATTTCCAAAAGGCATAAACATGAATATTGCTGTGCTAGCAATTACTAGGTCAGAGGGCATCTTGCAAGTTTCAGAAAGCATACTGCAGTTTTCAAAAAACATATTTTTCAGTCTCATATGAAACTCAATTCATATATAGCACAGTGCATGTAAAATAGAATGAAAAACGTGTTAATTCTTCTGACTATTAATTAGCATTAAGCATACACACATTAATACATATTTTTCTAACATCAACCTATGTTGCCAAGAGTGTCTGGTTCAAGCAGACACTAAAATCAATACCTATTGTCCCTGTCCAAGAGAGACGCAGGTGAAACCCCCGGTGAATTTCCGGTTACTCATCCAGTCGTCCAGATTGTGCTTAAATAGGGCTAATAAAGGGCTTTGTTTAACATGAATAAGAAGCTTGTCCCAAATGAGACAAATATGTCTCTCCAGCAAGTTCTGTTGATGTCTCATACCAGGTTAAGGTCCTTTGAGTGAGTGACCCATGTGCCATTTGACTTGCGGATGTGCAGCATTTCTATTAAAGCTGGGTCAGAGATTGTTCTATGTACAAGGTACAGGTCACCCCTGAACAAGCCTGTATGATACAGGGTAAAGTGACAGTGATTTTGTTTTGTCTGCATAAGGCAGATCCAAGTAATCCTATGTCTAGATGATTGGTTTCTAACTGCTACCTCCAGGGTCTACTTCTGTCACACAAGTCATTCCTGATACAACTATCAACTCACCTGAGCATCTCTATAAACACAAACAAAAGCAAAATACTGCCTACCCAATCCATAGAATACATAGGTTGCCACATAGTCACTGTAAACTTTCCTCATCATGAGTCCAATCCAAAGATTGTGGTCTGCAATAGAGGCCAACCTTCACATCAACATTTTGGAGTTGAGTGGCCCTCCTTACATTGCAGGCACTTCAGGACCATCTACCCAAGAATATGATTGCCATTCACTAAGAAAATATGTCAGCAGTTTGGTACATTAACAAACAAGGTGGAACATTTGCTGAGAAGCCATGAGAACCTGGCAATGGATCTTCGAACTGCTTTCTATTACCAACGCATATACCTGGGAAGACCAACAACCTGACATACTAGTGCCTCACAAGCGGTCTCGCAAAAAAACAGTGGCAACAAATATTTTCAATCACTAGGGTCAACCTTGCTTCAACCTTTTCACTTCTTACCTAAGCAGCAAGTGCAAAATTTACTTTGCCCTCATCCCTCCAAAGGGACAATCATTGAGAGATGTTGTAGTCCATCCTTGGCCCTCAGGTCTCCTTTACCCCTTTCCACTTAGCTGTCTTATCACAAAGTTTGTTCAGAAAGCAGTGGAGTATAAGACCAGGGTAATTGTAATTGTCCCCATCTGGCCTCGGCAAGTATGGTTCCTCTTTCTTTGACCTCACCTAGTTTATTCACAATGGGTTCTGGATTCATTTCCGGATCTCTTCATACACCCCTCCAGGCTGCCTCTACCGGACCTCAAGAACCTAAAGCTAACTGCATGGTTTCTCCAAATATAACAATTACCAGAGATGCCTGGCTTTCTTCCCCTATAGTTTGAATTATATCCTCCTCTAAGAGGAACTCAAAAAAAAAAAAAAAAAAACCTTACAAGAAGAGCAAGTGGATACTTTTCACCATCTGGGCATCGTGTAATAGACTAGACCCCTTTTCTGCACCTCTTCCAAAAATCTTGGAATTTCTTTCAGAGTGGCTGGTTCAAGTTATTCCACAATTAAAATATAATTAGTAGCCATTTCAAATTTACACATAGGGTTCAACAGCACTTTCACTGCTTCCCTCAAAGTTTCTAAGGCCTTTCTAAAAGGTACATTTTTTTAGAGTCCCAGTTCATGATCCAGTTGTCCCCTGGTATGTCACCATATTGCTTGCATTTCTGACCCAAAAGCCCTTTGAACCAGCATCATCCATAGATATGAAGTTTCTTTCCTGTGGAAACTACTTTTGTGGTTGCCATTTCAACTGCCAAACAAGTGTGAAAATGTCAGGCACTCTTGTACAAGGCTCCGTTTCTCTTCTTTAATAAAGACAGCCTGTCTTTAAGAGCAAATCCTTCCTGCCTCCCTAAAGTGGCTTCCGAATGTAACTTAAACCAATAAATTCGCTTGCTAGTTTTCTTCTCTAGTTTTACCAACAAAAGTGAACATGCTACATACAACTTAAGTTCTACCTCCATCATACCAAGATACTCAGAAAAACAGATCAATTGTTCATATCCTTCTCTAAGACAGATGGGACAATCAGTTTTTAAGGTAGCCTTGTAAAGATGGCTAGCAGATTGCATTTCATTTGTCTGTGATTCACTAGGCATGCCTTTACAATAAAGCCTAAGATGCACTGTACCAGAGGAATGGCAACTTCAACGGCCTTTGCAAAATGAGTTCCAGTCAGCAACATGTGCACAGCAACATCCTGGTCCTCACTCATGCCTTTGTATCTCACTATAAGTTAGATGTGCAGTCCAGTACTCGCACATCTTTTGGCTCTGCCATACTCTGGAATATCCTTCCTTGCGTCCAGCCAGTCCTTTGCGGGCAGCTTGGGAATCTGTCCCACACGTTGAATCAGATGAAAAGACAATATTCGATGTGAAGATTATGAACTTACCATAACAATAGATCTGTGCTGTCTTCTCCCTCCTTCCCCCTACCAAATTTTCATGGAACTTATTCCTCTTCTAATTGTCCTATCATATAAATGTGTGTATGTATATAAATATATATATATATATATATATATATATATATGTACACACACACACATATATATATATCTATATATATATATATATATATATACATACACATATATATATATATATATATATATATATATATATATATATATATATAAAAATTATATATACTTTCTGTGGTCAGTCAGCAAACTCAATCTGAGGCAGTTCTGGCGGAGAGGGGGTGGTTATGGGTAGGGGAGGAGTCAAAGCTCTCTGATCCAAAGTTTTGGTATGAGACACCTAGTTCATATTTGGCCAGATCCGACAATCCACATACTGAACCAGATGAAAAGATAGCATGGATATATCATTAATTTATCGTTGAGGTAAAGGCATAATTTTAGTTTATAGACAAACTTGTTGGCATATTTTCAAAAGATAGGTATGTGGGTCTTGTACACATTCTCTTTACACATCCTCTTTTGTCATCTGGTTCCTGACATTCTGTATCATTATCTTCCTGCCTAATGTAACAATACTAAGATATTAGCGAAACGTATTTTATTCGCTGCACCAGCATCTTTATTTTGCCTAATGGCTTGCTCCATAAATGCGTGTTGGACTGCTTTAGAATTTATAACTGTTGTCCCAGTTAGTACACTCCATAGTGGGAGTTGCACCATTGTTATCAAAACCTGCCAGTTTTGATAACTGTTGCTGTAAACAAATGTCAACATTTTTTATATGTAATCCGAGACGGGGATCCTGTGTTACTGAACTTTACCCCACTTGTGTGTTTTTTGGTGACTGAGACTCCTGGCATTACATTTCTGGCACTGATGTCAGGTAATATCTTTTACTGTGCAGCATTCAAGCCAAGAATGCAAGCAGAGATGTTCATGTTTCCAGTTGTAGTCTTTTACTTGCAGTTTACCAGGATGTAGTAAATGGGAAAACCTTTGCACCAGTCTGGATATCATCTGAGACCATTTCTAGTTCACCTGTTGACAGATGAGTCCTGAGAATTTCTGTATCATGCTTTTTACTTTTTCACATGAAAATGCAAATTAGGTTCAGAGGAGCTCATTGTCTCCTCTCCAGTAATTTCAAATTTCAGTGCATCTCTTCCTTTTGTAGTAATCTGAACTGGGGGCTTTCTCAGCATCCTGTGTGAATGCAGTTGTCTCGGCATCTGCCTATCTTGGAGACTCTTCTTCTTCTTTCGGCTTTTCACAGTTAGGGGTCGCCACAGCGGATCACCTGTCCGTTCATGATTGGCAGTGGAGTTTTACGGTGTCTAGTTGCCAGCCCGGCGAAAAACCTTCAACAGAAGGCACACACATGCATGCACTCACACCTAGGGCCAATTTAGTGTGTCCAATCCATCTACATCATGTCTTTGGGATGTGGGAGGAAACCGAAGCACCTGGAGTAAACCCACACTACCACAGGGAGGACATGCAGACTCCACACAGAAGGCAACCCAGCCGAGGATCGAACCGGAGAACCTTTTGCTGTAAGGCTACGTGTGCATTTTACTTTTTTAGAAAAGTGTAGAGACATTTGCTAGTAATATATCCCACAAGATCCAGATGAGGTACAGCCACCACTTGTGTTTTTTTGTTCACCATGTGGTTCTGTGACTGTAATTGATTGGCTTTATCTCCAGCAGTCATGTAACTGTTGTGCATGTTTGTGATTGATGGATATTATTAACAACCAAGTTCCATTTTGTTTTCACCTCTGTACAGTCAGTGCAGCAAGAGCGGAGTCATTTAATGGCAGCAAAAATGCAGGATTAACAACTTTTTCTCTTGCCAACAGATGTATGTTCTGCAGCTGTTTACAATGCACATTTGCTGCCTTACTCCTAATAATCTTGTTGAATATGTGTCCACCCAGTTCTAGTGCTTATAGATTCCACCACAATATAGACTGCCCTTCAGTAGTTGGCTTGCTTTTAGTGGTAGGAGGTAAACACGATGTCAAAGTAAAGAGAAAAATGCCTGAACTGTAGGCCTCCTGCAACCTGAACAAATTCAGTATACATGGTTACATAGACATTCAAAGCAATGAAAGTACTCCCTGTATTCCTGTGTTTAGTGCTAGTCATATCTTCAGACCTTCTAGCAGTTGTGAGGATGTATCAGTGTTTGTCAGAGGTATCATCTCCTCCTGACCAATTCCTCAGGGCACCCAATTTGAAGTCCTAAGCAAGATTAATTGTCACTTGTTAGCTGTCTGTAGCACACTCTGTATGTCCCCTTCTGACTGCTGTAACTAACACCTTTTATTTTCACCATTTCCCCATGACCTTACCTGAGGCCATCTTTACCTGCACTTATCCAACACATTTGTTTTGTAGGGACTGGAACAGGGCATTTCCTGGTTAGTCAAGATCCTTAATGTCCATTAATTCCTGCTTAGCAATCTTCCTTCGATTTTCTGTTCCCCAACAGCAAGTGTTTGGTGGTAGAGAGAGGGCTAGCTTGCTGGTCTTGTGGGGCAGCAATCCTCTTCCCTTGGCAGCTATTTTGAGCTATGGTATAGCTATCCTCTGAAGGGAAATGTGTCTCTGCATTACACACTCCTTTTAGCTTACGGTGTGAATGCATTTGTCATCACTATGCCCTTAAAGCCCAAAATCCAGGTGGGGTAACACACAGTGCTTCCGCTAGTTGTCATTTGTGGAGAGCAAATGCTGCCTCTCTCCTCCCAGGATAAGCAAGCATACGCTGTTTTCTTCCTTCTACTCTCCCTGGCCTGTGCCTTCAGGTATCTGAGCCAATATTTGAACATGGGTTGCCTTCCCAGTAGTCAATGTCTTTATTCATGTAGTCCATGGAGCTGGCAGCTGTTCTTGTCATGCTAGCTGAAATCCCCATTTAACTCAACATGTACCATTTGGGGGGGGGGGGGGGGCATCAGTTGTCTGTCAGTAAACTGGCTGGCCTACATTGTCAAAAGTCTGTATGCCCAACACTTATATTGCACTATAAATGATAACTGCCTTGTTCAGGTGGTTAACCATTGAAATGGACATGTTCTTTTATGTCTGTTAATGCTTATTTTACTATACTGTTAGCTTAACTTTTCGGCCCCAAAACCTGGACCGAAGCCCTAAAGGCAGCAATGTCTCCATATTCATAAAGGATATGCACACCTCCAGACTAGTAGCCCAACATAATGCATCAGAGATCCTTCAGGTACAACTAACAATGGGTAAAACTGCAATCCAGTTTGCAGCCTGCTATAGATAGAAACTGTTGCAGAAAAAGGTAAAGACCCAAGATTGGAAAAACTCCCTTGTTAGCCTCAGCAAAAAAAACCCTGAGATCCTTCATCAAATCATCTAAAGCTAACCACAAAAAACAAAATTGAAGCCAATACTAGACACAACCACAAAGCATTCTATAGTTACGTCAAGAAGTTAGAAGGCAATACTCAGGTCTGCTCTGAACTACAGCACATTGGAAACACATATACCGAGCCAACCGATATTGCCAATATTCTGGCTGACAGGTACAGTGGAAAAGTGATCTCCCTTTCACCCCTTGAAGGGCCTATCGCAATACTAGAGGAATGCCAAGTTCCTAATATCACGGCTTCACAAGTAAAAACTGCACTGTACAAAGCCATGAATACAGCTTCCATGGGACCTGATATCTCTTGCTGTGTTCTACATGAATTACAAAGTGAACTGGCACCACACTTGAGTGCCCTGTTGAGTCACAGCCTCACTTCAGGCTTTGTTCCTACTGAATGGTGCACAGCTACGGTCATCCCACTCCACAAAGGTGGAGTGACTACAGACCCTGGGAACTAACTCCCCCTTAGCCTGATGAGTCTGATATGTAAAGGCTATGGAACGCATCATCATGGACCTTATAAATATGGACATAGGGAATCTCCAGACTCTGGACGCCATGCAGTTTGAGTTTGTGAAAGGTAGATCATGCCTGTTCAACCTGATAAACTTCTTAGAATCTGTCACCAGAGCTGTGGATGAAGGCAAGGTAGGTCAAACAGCCTACCTCGATCTTGCCAAGGCCTTCAACACCATCCCTCACTCTGGAATCGTGGATAGACTTACTAGACTAGGCATAAACCCCTGTGTCACAAGGTGGGTTGCAAACTGGCACACTGATAGAACCCACACTGTGAAATTAGCGGATTCCAAATCTGACTACCGACTAGTTTACAAGTGGAGTCCCCCAGGGATCAGTACTGGGTCCTCTCCTTTTTGGAATCTACTACTCTGAAGTTAAAGCCAACACAAAGGGATTCTGGCTGACCAAGTTCACAGATGATTGCAAACTGGGAGCCATTATTGATTCTCCAACAGATGTAGACATTCTACAAAAAAGTCTGAGACCAATGATTGGTGCCAAAACCATGGCCTTAAGCTCAATGCCAAAAAAGTGCATTGTTATTCCGTTTGGGAAAAACTCTGTGCCCATGAATTACCACATTGGCGCTAGTCCATTAAACACTGAAGGTGTGATAAGAGATCTGGGGACACAAGTTGACAGCAACCACTCCTTTGATAACCACAATGCCACTGTGGTGAGAAAGTCCTTCTTTTGTGGCACATCTCATTACAAAGGGTTTCTCATCCAGGAAGAAAGAGGACTAAATACCTCTCTACTTGTCTCTCATTAGATCTGTTATAGAATACAACGACCTATTTGGCATGTACCTCACTAGACACCTAAAACAACTGGAAAGGCCACAGAAATACCTCGCTAAGAGGATCTTAGGCCTTAAATGCATGTCCTATATGGACAGACTCAAAACACTCCAGCTATACTCTCTCATATTGCCTACTTAGAGGCGATCTCTGCTTGACCTACAAAACCATGTCTGACCCGGAGCAGTTAGATATGCTACATCTAAAAAATCCCAATCTCTCTGTGCCACACGCTCCAGGGAGCTCATCCTCATTACCACAAAAAACAGAATATGATGGAGGGACAGGTTCCTAACCCAGAGACTGCCCATGCTCTGGAACAAACTTCTCATTCATGTCAAGCAGAGCACCTCACTGGCCCTCTTAAACAGAAATCTTGAGTGGATGGGCAATAAAATATTCTACGCACTTCAGTGGCCTTGCTTGATAGAGGCACTGGGAACTAACCTCGGGCAGCATGATGCCAGGGAATCTTTTTGGGCTAGGCTTATATAGGCTCCAGAGTCATTAGCCTAGTACTCATCTATGAACCGATAAAAGTATTGCAACAGTTTCATATATATTTTAGTATTTAGCTGAGAAAAACAGTTTGACTTTGTCAGAATTCATTGGCGCTTAGCAAACATATGGTAAATTATTTCTCATAATGATTTAACCTTGGAAGGAAGCTAAGTATTTTGTACTTGATACAGCCTGTCTATAAAATAAGTATGCTGAAAGAAAGCACAAACTATGTCAATATTGAAGTATGAGAAGGTTTTAAGTTAGCCTCCCATATGGATATCTTTTTATCTGTTTACTCCTTTTAGCCTGAGAAATGAGCACTTGTGTTTTAATCACACGTTGAGAAATATTTGAACTTTGAACCAAACTATTTTTTTTTTTATTTCAGAATGTAAAAAGGGTTATATCTGATCAATACAGATGATTCTCTCGAGTTTGTGGTTTTCCAGTATCATGATATTTTATATTAATGTGCTTGCATCCAGAATCTCTGACAGTCTGTTTTGAATTGAGTAGCTGCATGATATTACCTTCTAACAAGTGGTGTTCTCACCATCCTACTGTGGCCCAAATACCTTTGATCTTCTCCTCCCAAAAATAGCCACTTGCACACCTCCTGTTGAATCATCATCTCTGTGTAAATCAGACCTCTCCATTAAAACTGGTGGTGATTCCCATTCAAATGCCATGTATTTGTTTCTCAAAAGCAAACCTTTAGTTACCTGGTGACCTGAATAAATCCTGTCGTAACTGTCCTTGCACAAACTTCATTGCTAAAGGCGCTGCCCATGTCTCTGACTTCTACTCCAACTTTAGTAGAATTGCTGAAGCAGTCCCTATCTATACCAACTATAAGGAGAAACATAAAAACAACCCCTGTGGTGAAATAACTGTGTAATTTAAACTGTGTGACAGAAAGAAATTACTTAATTTATTTAAGTGGTCTGCCCATACCCTTTTTAAGAGCACACTTAAGCAAACAAGTACTGAAAGGGCACCATGAGGAACCTCAAAAGATGAATATGAACTGAAACCAAAAGTAAATATAACATTTTCTTTAGCTGTGTTAGGAACTAACACAGCACTGTTCAGAGCTAATCCACAGTAATATTGCCCTGTCTGATTGAAAGGAAACTGCTGATATCTTGGCTGACAGATTGAGTGCAACTTTTACTCCTCCCACAGTTATAGCTGTTCCACAGATACTACAGTCCCAAAAGCCCTCTGTAATTAATGGAGAGCAAGACGTCTCAAAAGCTAAGAGCAGGACAAAACATGGCCTATCTGAACATACTTAAAAGTTTATAGATTCAAATTCAACTGAAACAAGTTCCAGGGTTGGCTTATTCCAGTTTCTGATAGCAACTGTTTGCAGTTTAATAGGGGGATGTTTGTTTTTCAAGATTGTATGTATAGAGTTGTGATTACTAAGGTTGTTTGGCAAAATGGCCGTAATTATGTGTATGCATGCATGCATTTGAAATCCAGTGGATGGGTGCTTTGCAAAGGTCCAGCCAGGAGTATGTTGTGGACTATTTTTTTAGATCCGTTTTGCTTGGAAAATTGATTATCAGAGTGGAACTTTGAGCCTCAGTGTTGTAGTCATGATGATATGCAGTTTGAGTTGACCAGTACATATAAAAGTCACTTTAGAGTGTAAGTTCAGAGGCACAAGTATTTTGAAGCCAATCTAAATTTATTAACAAAGCCTTAAATGCCGATTTGGGGTGCAGATACAGGCACTTGGTGAGAAAATGTTTATTTTTTGATGCAAGTATTACTACTAGTGATGCTGTACCAGAAATGTCAGAGTTGACCAAGGTGTAGAGTAGCTGTGATGGAATTCTTAACAATGGTAAAGATGCTACTATCCTAATTGGTACAATGTTAAAAATATGACTCTGAATGCAATAAACATGATAATCTGTGAGGTGAGGTATTAGCCAAGTTTCATTCCCAGGTCTGCTGTTGATTAGTTTCATTACATGTGCTTCTTACATTGATATGAATTCTTTCTAGGCTGTTTCTGTGCTGTAATGAGGAATTGTTATAGGTGTAAGTTGTTTGGTCTGTGGTTGCTCTGTCAGATGCAGGTAATGTTTGGCAGTTTTGTAAATCTTTTACTTCTGTACTATTGTATTGCATTGGCGCTTTTCTCACCAGGCCTCTGCTGAAAATGGGTTACTATATGCCCAGTTGGAATTCTGAGGAAAGTAAATGTAAGTAAATACTATTATAAATACTGCTAGGATACATATGTATTGGGTTTTACACTGTGGATGGTGTAAAAGTTGTATTCAGTATGATAATTGCTGTTTATTTCTATTTGTAAATAGTGGAATATATTTTACTATCGTAATTGTGTTGTGCAAATGAGGATAACCTGGAATGTGGTTACAGTGACTGCTGGCAATGGAGGGGAAAGGAGTATTTTTGAGATATTTAGTTAAGTATATGTAGTAGGTTAGATGTGTTAAAACAGTAAGATGTGTAGGAAAATTTATATGCTTTTGTTGATTTTGTTAGTTGTTATGTTTAGTAAATTAAGGTAATGTTTGCAGCATTTAAAAATCAAATTTGTGTGCTAAACGTCTTATCAAAAAGTGTTCACATGCATATTTATAACACATTTTCATCCCTGTACTCACAAAACAACAAGGATCACGTGATGACTTCACACATTCAACTACTGATTTTATGTTTTAGCCATGAACTGATTAAAACTCTGTACTGCAAAAAAGGCAAACTTTGAAACTTCTTTTGCCATAATACCTGCAGTGATAGTCTTATCCTTACAGGTTCTGAGCAGTCTAGTTTGTCTCATCAGTTCCTGTCTGCATGATAGCTGAAAATTACTTTGTGTATTTTTTCTCTCATTGCTCTTGCTATTTAGCAGAGATCATTTTGCCATTTACTGAACTAGACCATACAGCATATAATTAATATTCTATAAAACCAAAAATCATTAATGTATTAGCTTCTTGTGTTGCATTGCTGGCATGCAGTTAAAAAGAATGGTTGTCCACTGTTCATGTATCTTGCAGAATGAAAAACACCGAAATGGTACCTGCTTTCAGTTCTTGTTTTCTTTCTGACAAAAAAGTACTCTTGTTGTAGACTGATGTTCCTGCTGTTTATAGTCACCATTATCTTAAAAATGGACCCTCTGAAGACTGTCCAGGCCCATTTTATGACTACTTAAAGAAATGGGGTCCTCTCTTTTTCTTTCTTTCACTGCCTCTGCTTTCTCTCCTTATCTGCCTTTTTTGAGACAAACAGATAAGATAATGTGGTAGGTTCCTTTAGAAAAGCTGAACTTGAGCATGGAATTGTTAAGAGGTTCCTTATTAGCACCTTCAGTAAATTCATGGACACAAAAGGCAGTTCAAAGCAAGACTGTTCTTGTTCAAAGTAGATTGGCAAAACAGAGGGAGGTGTAAACTAACATGTTTCTAGAACAGACTGATATGACAGAACTTCATAAACTAATTACATGAAAAAAGGTATTGTGAAAAATTCCTTCAAATTGTAATTCAAATCCTTGATTAACAGTACAAATATCAATTATTATTCAGTACATGCTAATACTGCTACATCTTGTCAGAGTCTTACATAGTCTGCACTCTCATGTCTTTCATCTGTGCACTACACAGACAAGGCTTTAAAGCACTACAGAGTATGTAGGAAGACCAGATGAAGCTGTAATATTTCTTTGTTTTGTAACAAAGCAGTAGTATGAGCCTTATCTAGCTTGCAGCATACAGTTGCTGTAAACATGTTTCTGGTCATTTTTACCTCATAGACACTAAGTACAGGCTTGATTCTAGTGTTGGGAAATGTGGCCATGCTTAAAATGGCCCACAAGGGCAGATTGTTTGGTATTGACCTATGAACTTATGGTCTGAAATAAAGTTAACTGTAATGTCTGAAATAATTTTACTAGAGAAAATCCGTTCTGCCCCTTGTATTTCTGTACTTTACCCTCCAGCACACTGTGTGAGGTCATTTCTACTGTCATCATCAGTGTGACTCTGTAGTCAGCTTTGACCAAATTACTCAGGAAGCAGTGTTAAATTGTCTTTATTAAAAGATATGGCAGTGGAAAGTCTTAATATGCATTATAGTAAATAATCTGTGCATTTTAGTTTGTGTTGCGTCATGTCTGTATCCAACAGTTAGTTGGTGGGTCTGTTCACTCAGAACGATGTGTTGTAAACTGCTGACTATTCTCCAAGGCACTAAAGCAGTGTTTAAGCAACAAAATTCAGTAGCAATCCAAGAATTAAGCTCTGTTGTACCTAGTTAACATCACAGTAGAATAGTGCTATGTACTGCTAACATTCTTTGTGGCAGTAATGTCCGTCTAGATCTTCCAGTAGAGCAGGTATGCCTAAGGACTGTGTGGGCATAGCAGTCCATCTTCTTCAAGCACCAAATGTACATTATTCACACCATTTGTAGATCCGACCTATTGGGGCATCCATACATAAACAAAATTCCACCCAAACCTTCCACTATAATAGACTTCCACCTGTATGGATACATACAGTGGGTACCCTCCCCTGCTATATATGCGGACTGGAGTCTCTTTGTACCTGAAATATTTTTGCACCTGCAGGCAAGGCTCTGAGTATGCTGATAAGCAGCATTATTTCTGTGCATTTGTATTAATGCAGAGATGCTTACCGAGATGATACTCTGCCTTGGTGAGCATATTCAGTCCACAGGAGCTCGAGTGCAGCCTTCTAACTTGCTCCATAGGAACAGTGACACAACTTGAGCTGTTTTTCATAAAATCATACCTGAAGCAAATGATCTAAACCATCACAAGGGGACAGTGCCGTAGATGTTACAACTGTTTGATGGATGGATCTTTCCTGCACCTTCTCCTATCCCATAATGTACTGCTGACCTGAGTGTCGCTAGATATGTTCCATGCTTGAGCATAGGTACAGAATTGTCCCTGGCTGAGTATTTTCTGTGTGTATATATATATATATATATATATATATATATATATATAAATAAAAAAAAAATGTAGTTACATCTCTTACTTTGTCGCATACTTCAGATACCTTTGTTTGGGATTTTTGTGAAGATTTATTTTTGGCAGTCAGAATTTTTCTCATTTCAGGCCTTGGAGCAAAACTTACACGTCAGCACTTCGGAGTGATCATTCTACAGGTATGGTTATGGAAGTAGGATTATTTCAACTTATAGGCTCACTGATTGCCTTTATTTCCTTGTAGTACTTTGTGTCCCCTTTGTCGAATTGCAGTAAAGCTCCTTCAAAAACCAGAAATTAAAATTTACATTTGTTTTTGTTAACATTGATCATCTGCCACAAAGGGATATAGTGAGTCCTTCAAGTCAACATCAGCCTGTGTTTACATGTGGCATTGGCTTCTATGCATTCTGGATAAAGGTACTTTGGATAGTCTAAAACCGAACACCTACAGCCTTCTTCAGATATGTTTCACAGTAGCTACCTGCTTTTCCTCAGTGTTCACAGAATGCTGTAAACTGTATGTGATGTTCAGCTGCAGGTCCACTTTGGAGTGACTACCGGGTGGATATTGCCATACAGGTCTCCACCCAGGAGGATTTGCTTGGGACTGTGCCTTACTATTACTGAAGATTGTCTTCCTCTTATATATGAAAGTTATGTAATTAGTCTATCAATAGAGCTGAAAGAGTTAGACCTGCCCTCAGTAACATGCCCTCTTTCCTCAGCTGCAGTCTCTGGTATAGCTGGTCTTGTGTTTTCTTCACTCTCTGATATTGCTGTTTATTTAGTGAATCCACAGATTTGGAGATGGCATTATGGGATAGGAGAGAGTACTTGGCACCCTGAGGAAGTTTCATCTGTTGAACACTTCTAATGCCTGGAGTAGTCCAGTTATTATTGAGGCTTTGCCTGCTTCTTACAGATACATCATTATGGTTAGCACATAAGTTCTCATCTCCTACTGAGATGCCATTCAGCATTTTTGTATGCACACTTACAGGTATGTTGACATACATGTAAAAACATATCATTTCTGCTATGAAAATGCAACATTTGATTTCTCTGTAATGGGGATGGTTCATGTTGTTATATTCAGCATAATGGAGCAATTCATATTAAGCCTTTTTTGTAGGTGACTAGTTATACCTGCAACCCTCCCCCAAACATTTACGTACCAGCTCCAATGTCGTTAATCGGGGAAGTGAGAAACTTTCTAGAAAGAGCACACTGTCTTTGACAAACCGCTACATGTACTGTTTTGATGTGAGTGAGCAATCTGGAGCATTTCTCGCCAGGCCTCCGCTGAAAACAGGCTCTGTGGAACCTAGTCGGACATTCACGGTCAACAAATGATAAATAAAATGATTTCTGAGCTTTGTTACACCTAGAGAGTAGTGTTGCTAGAAATTACATATTTTTTAATCTGCTGTATGAACAAGTTAATTCTTTTCAGATTTACTGGAGCAAGAGAGTGATCACGTACCAGTGGCAAAGTCCAAAACAATGCAAGCTTTCCATTGATACCTTTTCAGTCCTGTCCACAGGTTAAAGAGCTCATTCGTCCTTGTAGTATATGTAATTCAAAAGTACATTTTTTGAAACATTATATATACATTTTTTAATGTGAAACACACATTTATGCACATTCACTGCTTTTATCCCTTATATTGTTTGTCAAGATAGTGAGTCCTGCAAAACTCATGGATTAATGTATAAATCCATCCATCCACAACCCCTTTTTCTTATTTTTGCACATGGGGTCAGTGTATCACTTCAGCAGTGACAATACTGTAGAGCCAATGTTCACACTGTGGACGGCGGTTCCACACCACTCGCTTGCACCTAAGGCCAATTTAGTTTGTCCAGTCCTTCTGCTGTATGGTTTTGGAATGTGGGAGAAAATCCACATAAGTACAGGGAGGACATGCAGACTCCACAAGAAGGCATCCCAGCCAAGAATTGAACTAGAGAACCTTTTGCTGTGAGGCACCAATAATACCTGCTGTGCACTGAGCCTTCCCATATTTATGCATAATTATCAGTCTTTGTTTTCATATAACTCAGACGTACTGATTCTGCACAACTTTCTCACTCACAATCATCAGTCAGCAAAATGTTAATCCAAATAGGAATTTCATCCTTTAAGCAAATCAAACCCTTCAATTGATATTGTTCCTTATTGCACATACCTTCATGTCAAAATACAGTCTTCTAGTGTGGTGCCAGAAGCAATCAGTATATGGAGGCCCATCTTCAGTAACAGAAGGATTATTGCCAAGAAGTGATAGGGAAGCCTGGTAACTGAAACCTCCAGGCTACTGGGCTTCACCCTTTATTTCATAATGCATTGCAAGCACTTTCCTGTCTAGATGCTGCAGCATTAAAAGCCCAAGAGAAATGGCCCAAGACTTCTTTCATATTTACATGGTAAAAAAAATGTCTTCATGACTATGAATAGTCTTTCTTTACCAATTGGTTCCTTAATTGCTCCAGCTACAAGTTTAAGCTTTCTCTGCCTCCTTGCCTTTTTTGTGTGTCTGTGTGTGTCTGTGTTTGTGGAATTTTTTTTGTAATGTGTAGTCATAGTCTCCGGTTTTTACTGTTTTTTATAACTGTCAGTTGCAGGTCCCCTTCCAAGGCATTCAGCCCCTTTGTTCCCTATGACCAGGGTGAGGGCTGACTGGGAGGGACCATCATTCAGACAGCCCTTAGAGTTGGTTAGAGGATTTATTTGTATTTTCTCTGGAACACTGCCATACTGTAGATGGCTCTCTTACCCTAGGACAGGGAGTCCTGAAATGCTAGGAGAATAAAAAAATGTTGCCCTACTGTCCAAAATAATAATGTTCTCCAGAGTACAACTGGTAAGGGGAAGCCTCTCCTGTCCTTTGTTTTGAGAAGCAGTAAGAGTTTGGGAATGGGCATGGGTTCTGTTTTGTTTATCTTCTTTCTCATTGCCAGCTGTATTCTGCAGGGAAGCTAACTCTCGTATAGATAGGCTGAGCTTTTGTCTGCTGATGTAGCATGACTGGTTCGCCAATCCTTCGGTAGAAAAACTGTTACTATGGCCAAGCCTTACTGCAACCATCTTGCATCCCCAGCCACAGAAATGGCTCCATTGATTATACCTTTCTCCAGTTTTCTTCTGATGATGATGTTCATTTCAAAAGCAAAACAACACAAGTCCAAAGTCATCCTGATAGACCTATTTTGACCTCAACAAGTATGGTTTTCCCCGTGTGAATCGCCTGCTGGCAATACCCCAGTCTGCATCCACTGAGGCTCCTACAGTCTCATCCACCCAGCAAGCATCAGTTGGGACATCACTTCCTTTTGTTTAACTGAATAGTTTCTGAACTTCCATTGATGGCAAACAACCTTGTTATTTCCTTCCAGGGTAGTCCAGATTGTTACATCTTCTCAGAGACTTAATACTAGGAAAGCTTGCAAGAGTAAATGGATATGTTTTTTTCTATGGGCTTTAGCGAAAGGCCTTGACACAGCCCAAATACATTCAGTGTCTGAGTTTGTCTCACAAATGTTGTGACACTTAATATTCTTCAGTTAATGTGGATTTAGCAACCATTTCATTTTATTCGACTAGCAACCCTAGGCAACATTGCATGCTTTAAGACTACTACTCATTTTCATGAGGAAGCATTTTCCATACGTGTAAAATTATCTTTAGCACGTTTACTTTTAGTGGACTGGGGAAGCCTGCGTGAATAAATCATTTTTGAAACATTTTCACTAGGAATTCACCTGTAGTTATCTCACCCCATTTGTTTTTATCGTACTTGAAGTTAGTCTATCATTTGCTTTGTTAGCACATTTTAGTGCCCATATTTTTGTTTGTAAAATGAGTCATAAACAGCACTTACCTTTTAGTTGGCACTTTCTTTTCTATGCAGTCTTAAAATTTCTGTTACTTTAGGAAAAGCTACATGCTGACTGCTACCATTACATTTCAGTGCACATGCAAGCACTGATCGGGCTACACTAAGCTCCCCTGCCACCCCCTCATATTCTACCCCAAGCATAACAGCTTTCGGTCTCAGAGAAGTGCCATCACATCCTACTTGATTACACTTTATCTCTGTTGGTAATACTCTTCTGTCATCTTACCGCACCACTTCTGCTTTAACTATCTTAGTCTAATTCCTATCATATCTTTTTTATCACACTCCTGAACATGTTCTTAATCTCAAAAGGAACTATTTAGTCAACATTTTAATAGTATTAGAGTTAAAATAAGGATGACTAAAGTTATACATTTCAGAACATGTCCAACTGATAATACCTCCACAAAACTGTAGTACCTTCCAAACCAATTGTGCAACTCCTAAAACTTCATTTAAACAAAAGTAACACAAAAAAGCAACTAACATCCAAGTCATTACAACTTCTTCCCTTCATATTTGTGGGGATTTATACCCTTCCAGCCAAACAGCAAATCTTTCCTTGCCTTCTTTTTCCTGCAGTACCTCGCCCTTTATTTTTACTCCTCCAAATTCTTAGCGTTTTGAACTCTTAATATCAACATCTGCAGCCTCCCCAGTCTCCCACCCGTCTCTTAATTTTCATGTCTGGATTGCCATTTAAGTTTCCTGATAACCCATGTTTTCTGTGATGGCAATGATAAGGCAGAAATTAAGAACAACACTTTTCTTCCACCTGGCTTCAATACCTTCAGAGCTGGTTGTACAAGCAATGAGGTGGGGGTATTGCCATAATTAATTCTAACCAAGTAAACTTTTCACCTTTTCCATGCGACTTACCCAATTTCTCTAATGCAGGAGTTTGTCTCTTAAAATTGAAGCAGAAAAACCTCTATTTTATTACATTCCTCCCAATAATAACGCCTCTATAATAGAAAATATTCTTTCTTCTGTAACTTCTAATACCACCCCAGAAGTTGTCATCCTGGATGATTGATTTATTGTCATTCCAGTCACTTTTGAAAAATCCTCACCCCATCTTGAGTTACTCATTTGGTTTTAAACAACTAGTTAGTTCACCTGCTAGTTTAAATAAATCCACCAGTAAATAAACCAGACTTGACTGTATTTTAACTAATACACTCCTGACAGATGTACTGTGATCATCACCACCACATTTGTAATTAGAAGTGAAACAATAAGCCTAAACCCTCCTACTTTTAACTGTTAGAAATCTGAAGAAGTTTGACAAAGCTTCATTATACCTTCTTTGTGTCATTGCAGCTAGTTACCACTCAGATGTCTTTTTCTAGCCCAAGCAGTTGACACATTCATTTCCTTAACGGGTAATCTCTGAAGGAAAAGGATCAAGTCTGGCTCGGTTTCCTGGATAAAACTTGAAACAAAACAAATAATGCACCAGATAAATAATGTATGGAACACATTCCATTGTTGCAATTAGCTTTGTAATATCTTTCAAAATCATGCCCTAGCTGATAAAAAAAATATGCTAGTCTTCAAAACTCCCAAATCTCTAAACCTAAATCCTTCTTGTCCACTGTTAATAAGCTCCTAAAACGTGGTAAAACTTCTTAGCTCAGTCTCCTTCCCAGGTTCACTGGCCAAGACATGGCATGTAGCTTTAACTTACTTCAGACACAGTTGCTGCAGTAGTACAGCATTGCTCAGCTCAGTCCTCTCCATCCTTTCAACTAGATTCTACACATCTCTCCTTCAGTCTGCCACCAGTCCCAACCAAAACTATGCAAAAGCTCCTTATTCATCCAAAATCCTCCACACTGGCTGCAGATAATCTTCCTACTGAATACTTAAAGATAGATGCAAAATCTCTCTCATATCCCATTTCTTTGCTCATAAATTTTTCCATTTCTGAATCCCAGCACTTCTTCCACACAAAGGTGGTAAATCTACAGAAGTATCAAACTACTGCCCAACTACTATCTTTTCACCTCTTTTTAAAATGTTAGAGTGAGACAGATGCATGTATAATTGGGGTTTTCATTACCTCTTGGTCAATAATCTACCTTTATCTTTGGAACATGGTTTTTGCCCTTGTCACAGTACAACCACAGCCTTGATATCCTTTCTCATCACTGTCTACCAAGGAACACATGAAAGCAGATGCATCACCTGCATTTTCCTTGATCTCTAAAATGCATTTGATACTGTCACTCTGAACTACTCCAGACTCTCTTCAGCCTTGGTTTCTTCTTCCTCAGACTTAACTGGTTTATTAACTACCTGTTAGTGTAGTCCGTCACGGCACTCTGCCTTCTCCACTTACTTGCCAGTATCTGCTGTCATTCCCCAAGGGTCTGTTCATGGTCCTCTGCTATTCAATCTATCTATAAATATTTTTTCTACCAAATACAGTGCTACTATTGAACAGTATGGTGATAATGCTACACTTACTTGCTCAGCATTTTTCTATATTCTCATTATAGTCTGTTACCAAAGAATCATTTACGTCCAGTGAGACTGCTTGCTAACTCTGGACTGCTTCTAAATCCTAATATAACTAAATTAATGTTGTTTGCCTCCAAGTTATGCTGACATAAGTCGAGCTTTACCACTCTTCTCTTCTCAAAATATTCTGCTGGAAGTAGCATCTCAAACCATACTTGAATATCAGATGACATTGCTTTTCAAAATGCCATAAAAATACCATAAACTAGGTCTTCTTCAGAGCATCTAACTTTCTCACCAAACATTCTCAAAAACTCATCTATAACTTACTTGGTATGTCTTTTTATAAATATAAACAGGTTGCAACTAAAAAAACAATAGCAGTGCTGTAACAAAAATTGTGGAATTTGCTGAGAAGATGCTCAAAACGTCTCACAATGTTTAGCTCTCAAAAAACTTAAACTGGCACAACTAAAAAAGTAGAGCAGTGCTATAAAACAAAATTCAGAATTTGCTGCCAAGATGCCCAAAACTGCTTAGCACTGTTAAGCCTACAAAAAATTAAACTGGTTAGAATTGCCAAAGTACCTTAGCTAATTTTACTTAAAACATGCTCATAATATACTTTGTTTTCTTGAAAAATACCTGCACCCAAGTTCATCCTAATGACATGAACCTTGTCCATGTCTGAAAGAAATCTTACAGTAGCGCTGAGAGGACCTTGGATCTCCCTCCATATGAAATATCTGGAGCTCCCTCCATGCTGCCATCAGACAGGTAGTGTCCTCCCATAACTTTAAAGTCTTATTAAAGGACTTTCTACATTGCTCTTGGCTCTTTCCCTGTGCCTTCTCCCCAGCCTAATTTGACTTTCCACCTAAATCTTCTGCTTTACTGTAGGTACTTCTCCCCTAAATTACAGTAGTCGTCGTACAGTTGAATCCCCAGTCAGTTTTTATCTGTTTGGTATATCGTGTATTAGTTTGACATGTTTCCATTCTAAATTTCTCCTTATCATACTAATATTCATCCTTTTCCTTTTTCTGTGCTTGCAGATCTACTGCTGTCCCCCTGAATCCCTCTCGCCCTGTTCTCCAGTCCAGTCTTTTGTACCTACTTGATATTGCCTAAACAGTGGACTTTCTCATCTTAAACTATTCTCACTTAATGATTGTATCCATTCTTTATTTTCTAAAAACAGTTGTATATTTTCCACTTAATTGTTATAGTGATTCTTTTCATTGCTTTCATTTTCAGTTTAATTTCTATTATATTGAATCCTGTAATTTCTCCTTTTGATAAATGTGTGGAGCTTTTCTACCCGAGCCATTTCTGAAAAACGTTTCATTGCCCACTCAAGCTATCTTGATAAATGGTAAAGTACAAATAAATTCAAACCTTCTTCAAAGACCAAATTCATTACCTTTAGCTTTTTTTCGAAGGTCTTCATGTTTTTCGAAAAAGTCTTTTGTTTTGGGGCCACTTGCCAGTTCTTCCATGAGAATTCAGAATCCGTTCTTGCCCTTGAAAGTGCTGTACATTGCAGCTATGTTGTCTGCTAAAAAGAATTTTTAAATTGCCTTTGCCTTTAGTGGAACCATCTTATCTAACCTTTCATGAAGACGGTGTGCCCCTGTGTATTAATCCTTTTTGTGTGTCTAATGTCATCGCTGGGAATCGTTTCAGCCAGTATTTCCATCTGCCAGTTTTCTTCCACAGCTAGTGTAGTACATGATAACCTAGATTCTGTGTGAATAAAACTAAACCTTTCAGAAGGGAGTGCTTAGGTTTTCATTTCTTCCTCAAACAAGGGGATTGGTTGCAAAGTGTCTTTAGCTAAATGACTAACAGATTGTATCAACTGTTGCACTCATAAACTTAGTTAAGTACCCTGTGTTTCAGGACTACTTTCTACTAGACCAGTTGCTGCCTTCCCGGGCTTTTTTTTTTCCACAGTGGAGCTTTAGATGATTGTGCGGCAACTACCTGGTCTTTATACGTTTATTTATTTATTTTATTTTGAAATTGCTTACCAGGGTAAATGTCAGATTTACCCTCGGCCTCCATTGCCCAACTGTAACTCTAAGCAAGTCACTTGACCAGACACCACTCCCAGGATGAGTCTGAAAAAGGTCCACGGAGATCAATGGTCTACCCCAGAAAACAAGTACAGATAAAATAAGTGAATAAAATCACTGTTCCTATTGGACCTATTTCAGTCACAGGGGTGAACACCATAAGTACGTAACATTGGCAAAATGCAGCATATGCATGTATTACTTACAAAGTGAATATCGGAGCTGGCATGCTGAAAAAGTCTCAATGAAAAACTGAGTCTGAGCAAGCTATGTATAGGGTAGGAAGAGGTTAAACTATATGACCGGAGAGACAGAGAGAGGGAGAAAGAGAGAGACCATTTGCATTTTCTGTGAGTCTTGCATTATGCTTCTATTTCTGATTGGAATGATCTTTAAGGAAAAAAAAAAGGGGAAGATTCCCACAGCTTTTGGACCAAGGACCGAAAAAGCATCGTTTGTATAATGAAGCCTAGTTGGGGAGATTTTGTTGCAGAAGTAAGCACTTTAATATTTGGTGATTGGTAAACCTTGGCTCTAGTTGACTCACTGTGGAAGTGACAACCTTGAACTCGTGTACAAAAATGGGAAAAAGGGGTTGTTGATGGATGGATGGATGTTAGATATTCCTTTTGAATTGAGAATCTGATTGACAGACCAGCAAAGAATAAACACCCAAGGGGGGGTGGTGTATTCAGCAGTACATAGATATAAAAAGGAACTTGTGGGTGTACTGTCTAAACTATTACAGCAGCTGCCACAGCCGGTATGGGAATCCACTGTCTCTTATACTCAAAATAGTCTAGGTGTTAAAGATTTCTACTGTAATTGAGTGTCATGTGTACGGTACAAATATCCTCTGAACAGTGAGGAACAGAAGCTACTTGAGGGCACTAACAGAGGGGGGGCATCATGGTATTGGTTTATCTTAAGATTATAGCTGCTGCAGATTACCATAAGGGCCAGTACCTTGACCATGGAAAAGGAAAACAAAATATACCAAGGGATACTATAGTTGTTAAGCCTAGAGTTAGACGAGTAGTATTTGCCCAGGCAGTCCATTGCTTTTACAGCTGTGGGAGTCGACTCTTTCAGGTATTACTGGCCAGAGGTCACTTGGACCTCAGAAGCAAAGATAGAATTAAAAAAAAAAATTGACGGTTATTTGATGATATCCCAGTTATGAAATGTTTTGTTGCGCAAATGCTGTAACATGCAGCCAAGCATGAAGGCAAACCTATGTAGGGAAGGCACAGACATTTCTGATATCTCCAACTAAGATTGTTGATGTTGCTACTTCAGGGAAATGGATAGCTGGTAGTAGCAAGCCTAAATCTGAGCTACACTGATCTAAAGCTGCTTTGGTGCCTTTGCTTAGCCCATTTCAGAGGGTAGTCATGGATTTTTGCAGGGCTTAGTGCCATCAGCTACCAAGAGATGTGTCTTGGTGGTGGTAAACTGTGCTGCTATGTACCTTGAATTGGTGGTTTTGGCTTCTTCTGAGAATTAAAGTTGACCAATACTGTTATTAGAAAATTCCATCAGGGTGAGCTTTTCCCTGGAAAATTCAGATGGAGGAAATAACTTCATGTCAGACCTTGTGGCCTCTTTGTAGATGTGCTGTGGGGTAAAGCAGTTAAAACCTACCCTCTGATATCCACAAACAATGGTTTGGTGGGGAGGTTTAGCACTATTCCTAAGACCATAGTGAGAGCATTTATATACATACATAATTTGAGTGGGAGTTGTGCACTTAAATTAGTCACTCCGTTTGGGTTGTAGGAATTTACCAAGATGCCCTTTTGCTATGACAAGTACCTCAGTAGCTTCTGTCCTGGCAGGATGGTGGCTACTTTCTTCTCATTTATATGTAGATGTTATTGCTATCTATAGTCAATTTACTTTCCAACTGTCAACATGGATTCAGACCTTCACATAGCACTAGTACTGCCCTTCTTTCCTTCACAGATTGTATCAACAAAAACCGCAATCTTAACAAGCTTTCTTCAGCACTATTTATTGACCTGTCTAAAGCTTTTGACATGGTAAATCACCAAATTCTCATCAAAATACTGAAATCCCTGTCACTAGATACATCTTCTATAAAGTGGTTCCAATCCTTCCTTGATAAAAGACAACAGGCCGTACTATGACACAAGTCTCTCTCCACTCACCTGCCTGTCCAACTTGGTGTCCCTCAAGGGTCCATCCTAGGACCTCTACTTTTTTCCATATTTATTAATGACCTTCACCTTGCCATCCCCCAAGCCACATGCATACAATATGCAGATGACTCCACACTGATATGCTCGGCCACCTCCTCTTCTGAACTTCAATCTTTTACCCAACAAGTATTTAACACAGTTGAGCAATGGTTCACACATAGATGCCCTCTCCTAAACCCCAAAAAGACTAAACTCCTCCTCTTCTCTCCCACCAATAAGTCCTCTCCTCTTGATTTCTCAGTTATCTCTACCAATAAAACTATTATATCCCCTGATCCAACCACCAAACTATTGGGTATCACCATTGACAACAATCTGAACTTTGATATCCATATTAACAATACTATAAAAAGTGTCAACAAAAAATTTGGCTCTCTCTATAGGGTAAAATCCTTCCTCTTACCTTCAGCTAAAACCACTATAGCACACACTCATCTAATCTCTTCACTTCTTTATGCCTCACCCATATTTACTAATCTATCTAAAAATAATCTTAGCAAATTGCAAATGTCTTACAATAACATTGCAAGATTTGCTACAGGCAACCCATTTAGAACCCACCATTGCATTAATTTAAAGCAGCTGGGATGGCGTGAACTACAAAATCTGATTAAATTCCATCAACTATCTATAGCCCACAACACTTTTTACAAACCTTCCAAAACTCCTATTCTATCCACACTCCTCACTCCCTATAAAAACCTGAAATCCTTAAGGTCTTCTCAGAGACTTCTAGTACATACCACTAAACCAAACAACAAGGCTGGTGACTTCCTCTTTTCTAATATTGTTAGAAAAGCCCGGAATCTCCTCCCCAGTGAACTCTCCTCACTTCCCTCAGTATCATGCTTCAAAAACAAATTGAAAGTGTTCCTCAGAACACAGTGGTTATGCCCCTGTACTAAGCCTGACTAGTTATGTATCGCTTAATACTTTGCTCTTCCTACCCCTTCTACTCATTAACTGTAATTCCTTCCTTATTAACCATAATACCATCTCCCTCTAGAACATCTTGATTGTACTAGCATGCTATGTTATGCCTGTATTCTGCACTGCTGAATTTACTCTGATAACCTGTAATATGCATTGTAAATATGATTTTTTTGTTTAATGTTTCCTTATTTGTTATCTTGTTAATTTCATTGTTCTATCTTGGAGCTTATCTCCCCGGGCCTCTACTGAAAATGGACATGTATCCATTTAGACTAGCCCGGTCAACAAATGTAAAATAAAATAAAATTAAAATAAAATAAATAAATATATGTTCATCGTGTTTCACTGTTGCAGTCCTTACAAATGGGGTTATCCGGTTCTCGGTAGCCCACAATCGGCCAGAATACCAAAGTCCTTGGTATATGACGTCGGCTGCCTTCGGTTTATGCCTGACATCAGGACGTCGGGTACAAAGGAAGGCAGTCTATGGCATTTCCTCAGTCTTTCTTGCTGCGGAGCCAGAAGCAGAAGCATTTTGCATGAGTGCCGGTCGGCCAAGTACCTTCTTGTTGTATTCCGACTGTTTAGTTGAAGACTTCCTCAGATAAGTACCCCGTTGGGGACCCTCTTTTCTTGCTTTAACGAATGTCAGAGAAAGTTAATAACTGTCTTGCCTGTGGAAAACAGATTCCACACTGTGATTTTCACTCCTATTGTATCACTTGCTTTGGCCTTGAGCACAATGTCGCTAATTGTGTTCTCTGTGCTTCTTTCAACCCACGTACCATTTGCCGTAGAGCTAGGATCTTGTTTAAGCATTTTGGAGTTTGGCATAGGTTCGTCAGTATGGCGTCTTCTGGTCTTTTGACTTTGGATGTTCCTAAGAAGCGCAAGGATAAGGACCATGACAAGCCTGGGGTCAAATTAACCGACGACGTCCCTGTTATGTTGGTTGTCGGTCCAGCGAGGACAGTCAGTGAGGAGCTTTCATTGTCCCTGCAGTCCGGGGATGTTCAGCAGGTGTCTGCGGAGATCTTTTCTGAGTCCTCCATTCCGCAGGCTTCTGCCTCATCTTCAGACCCTCTGCCACTCCCCACCTCTGATGGATCCAGAGCCGCTAAGCAGGCGCCGACTTCTGAGGCCTCTTTTCTCTGACCGGAGACCGACTACATCTGTTCTCACTTCTGCGGTGGCTAGGCCTCCCAAGTCCCCCCGACTTTCTAGCAAGCTTTCCAGCCGAAAATCTACTCCAAAGCAGGCGCCGGCCTCCCTTCAAATGCCTCAGTCTCAGATGGTTAAGATGGCTAGTGATCTCTTGACTCTTATCAGGGGCTCTCGGCCACCTCCTTCTAAGAGGGCTAGGGAATTGTCCACAGAAGTTTTGTCTACCTCACTCTGAGGTTTCCCGCACCTCTGCTGATGAAGAAGGAAACTCTCAGCTTTTTTCTGGTTTTGAGGATTCTGATGCAGAAGGCTGCATCCCTTTTGCCTCCCCTCCAGAAGATTTTTCTTTTGGGGATACTCTGAATCCTCTTAGGGAGCATTTCAAATGGGAAAGTCAGTACTACCCTCAGTCTAAGAAGCGGATTAGGGAGTTCTTGGATTTGCTCAGCATAAGCCGGTTTTGGAAGTTGTTGATGTTTTCATGGAGAATTATTTGACTCCTAATTTTGTTCCTCCTGCTCCAAGAAAGCCAGACTGGTATTATAGAGTTTCTGATTCTCATCAGTTCCTTTTCAAGAATCCTACTGCTGATCCAGAGATTATTTTTCAGGGCCCTAAGGGTGTTAAAGCCACAGTTGTTAAAAATCCTGTTCCTTCTGACAAGGAATCTAGGGCCTTGGATAGATGGGGTAAAAAGGTTTATACTTCTTCCACCCTGGCTATTGGGTCTATTAATTGTCTCTTCATATGTTTAAGTATCAGCAGCATACTTTGGAGGCCATTAAAGCTAAAATTGCTGGTGTTCCTTCCCTTATGGAGAGTAAGGACATGCAAGATTTATTGAATTCTGCCACTCTTGTTACTAAACATTCTCTACATTGTGGTTTTGACACTTTGGAGGCTTCTTGCAGAGCAGCGGCCACTGGTTCTGTTATTAGAAGACATGCTTGGCTCAGGGAACAGCCCCTTTCTGAACCTGTCAAATCTAAATTACTGGATGTGCCCTTGCACAAGGACAATCCTTTTGGTAGCAAAGCAGAAGAGGTGTTGAAAAAGTTGGAGGATAAGGCTAAATCTATGCAAACTGTTAAGGATTTTCTGCAAGTTCAGCCTCCTCATTTTAGTAGGCATTACCCTTCTAAGAATTGGACTTTTGTTGACCCTAGTAAACAGAGTCGCACTAGGTCTAGGGGTTACAGGTCTTCCAGGGGACAGACTTCCACCCCTCAAAAGGCTAAGCACTGGCAGGCTTCATCTTCAAAATCGGGGATTTCTAAGCAGACTTCCCAAAGCAAGCATTCTCAGTGACTCCGGCCTTCCCCTGCTTGCCTCTGCGGGCCCAGGGTTTCCTTTGGGGGGAAGGTTAGCCATTTTTGCAGCTGTCTGGCACACTATCACGGACGACAAATGGGTGCTCAAAATAGTATCCCAAGGGTACAAATGCTCCTTTCACACCTTCCCGGTCCATATTCCCCCACTTCAAAGGGCAGAAGCAGAAAAACAAGTTTCTTCTTTGCTAAACCTGGGAGCAATAGAGCCAGTTCCTGCACTACAGATAGGCCAGGGTTTTTTACTCAAGACTTCCTGATTCCCAAAAAAGGGGACACTTGACACCCTATTCTGGATTTGTCCATTCTAAATACTTTTCTGGTGATTCCCAAGTTCAAAATGCTCCCTCTTGAGCAGTTACTACCAATGCTGGCCAAGGATTCCTGGCTGGTGACTTTGGATCTCAAAGAAGCTTGCCTGCACATCCCAATATGGGAAAGCTGCAGGCAGTTCCTTTGCTTCAGGGCGGGGAACAGGCACTTCCAGTTCTCTGCACTGCCCTTTGGCTTATCTGCTGCTCCCAGTGTTTTTACAAAATGCCTGGCTCCAGCCATTGTCTTTTGCAGGCAAAGAAACATTCAGATTTACCCTTACTTGGATGATTGTCTTATTCAGGGAAACTCTCCAGAGCAACTTCTAAAGGATTTGGACTTTGTAAAGAATCTTCTCACCTCTTTGGGATACACAATCAACGAAAAGAAGTCAAAATTGGTACCCACCAGGGAGACTATTCCTGGGAGCGAGTCTGAACACAGCCGCCCAGATGGTATCCCTCTAGGGTTACCACCTGTCCCACTTTGCGAGGGACAGTCCCTCTTTTGGCAGTTGTGTCCTGACAAAAAATCGTAAAAATGGCAAATGTCCTGAGATTTTAGGACAAAATTATTTCCTATATTTTATGCAATAGTTGCATAAAACAGTTATTCTGTATCTAAAATACCTAAATGTTATAAGAAACAGAATAAGCAACTAAAATGTTACAAGAATAAGCTTTTATTTAGGCAAAAAAGTTAAGTTCTATCCTCTGTACTGACCGTGGGTATGTGTTGGCGTATAAAATCTGATGTTTGCACCAAAAATGTCCCACTTTGGCCATTTGAAAAGGTGGCAACCCTATATCCCTCCCTCAAGAGAAACAAATAGATCTTTCGAATTACTTCAAGAATTTGGCAAGCATGACCCAGCTCTCTGCAATTCCTGCAAGCCCTGGGATTCATGGCTTCGTGTATTCTGATGATTCCATATGCCAGACTGCATATGAGGAAAATACAATGGTACCTCAAAAACCTTTGGTGTCAACACACTCGGGATTTAGACTTGATTCTTCCTCTGATTCCCTGCCTGCAAACAGAGTTCCTTTGGTGGGCGACAGCCTGTGCACAAAACAAAGGCCTTACCTTTCTGTCCACCTCCTGCCAGCCAGACTCTCACCACAAATGCCTCGGATTACACTTAGGGAGCACATCTAGAGGGGCAGATGCATTCAGGGGACTTGGACCTATCAACAAGTTCATTTGCACATAAATCTGAAGGAACTGATGGCAGTCCAGCGGACGTTGATGGCTTTCAAGCATCTTCTTTCTCCTGGTACTCTTCTAGTCAGGACAGACAACACTACAATCATGTGGTACATCAACAAGCAGGGAGGTACTCACTCTTACCCCCTGTGCAGACAAAGCATGATACTATGGTCCATGGCAGCTTCCATGGGCATTCATCTGATAGCTCAGTTTCTTCCAGGAAGGCTCAATGCCTTGGCAGATTGGTTGGTTGAGCAGGCAGGTCCTGGATCCTCACGAGTGGCAACTAAACATCTTCTATTGCATCATTCAGAGTTGGGGCACTCCCCAGGTGGATCTCTTTTCATCTCCGACCAACCACCTTCTTCTAACCTTTTGCACCAGGGATCATCACGACAAAGCTTGGAAAGTGGATGCTCTGTCCTTCCCCCGGACACAGCTATCGATCTATGCATTCCCTCCTCTGCCTCTTCTTCCCAGAGTGCTGTTAAAGATAAGGGATGAAAAAACAAGGGCCATCATCATAGCTCCAGACTGGCCCAGGCAGCATTGGTATTCACTTCTTCCCTGTTTCTCCCAGTCTCAGCATCTTCCCCTGATACAAGATCTCTTGGTTCAGGAGGGGGGAAAATTCTGCATCTTCACCTTCAGACTCTGCATTTGGTAGCCTGGTTCATAATTTAAATCTTTCCCAACAGGTAGTTGAGGTCCTTTGTGAGGCCAGGAGGCCTAGCACTAGGAAATCTTACGCAGATAAGTGGAAAAGATTCTCCATTTGGATGCAGACTAGAGGAGAAGACCCATCTCAACCTACTCTTCCTCTTATTCTTGACTATCTGGCAGGCTTGCTTAATGGTGGACTTTCCTTCTCTTCTGTCAAGATTCATGCTTCAGTTATTTCTGCTCATTGTTCCTTTAAGCAACCCATTTTCTCTCATCCCTTGATGAAAACAGTTCCTCATGGGACCTAGCAATTTAAAGCCTCCCAGAAGGGCACCTACTCCTACTTGGGATCTTAATTTTGTACTTGAGAAACTTACTCTGCCTCCCTTTGAACCTGCTGCCTCAGCAGATTTGAAGTTTCTCTCCTGGAAAACTGCCTATCTCTTGGCCATTACTTCAGCTAGAAGAGTGTCTGAGCTGCAGGCCTTAATGGCAGTAGAGCCTTTTGTCATCTTCCATGTGAATCGGATTTCTCTTCGAACTAATCCCTGTTTTATGCCTACGGTGGTTTCTAGCCTGACTCTTAACCAGTCTATCCACCTGCCTACCTTTTTTCCTAATACTCAGAATAGGGGAGAAAGGTTACTGCATCCCCTGGATGTGTATAGACAGCTTAGATTTTACCTGGACAGGACTAAATCTTTTCGAAAGTCAGATCAGTTGTTGGTCAGTTTTGATCCTGGAGCTCAAGGGCAAAGCTAGTTCTAAACAGACTGTTTCTAAGCGGATTGCTCATTGTATTTACTTTTGTTACTACAGCATGGCAAGATTCCTCCACAGGGTATTAGGACCCATTCTACTAGAGCAGCTTTTTTAAGAGGTGTACCTACTAAGGACATCTTGGAACAAGCGACCTGGACTTCTGTCCACACTTTCACTAAACATTACAATTTACCCTTGTTTTCTAAGTCCAGGGCTGGTTTTGCCACAGGTATACTGCGGTGGTGGTGCTGCGGTAGCGTTGTCGCCTCACAGTAAGACGTCCTGTTCGATTCTTAGCTAAAGCGTCTTCTGTGTGGAGGCATGAGTGAATGGGTGTACCTTCGTTGAAGGTTGTGCGTCAGAGCTGGCAACTCGGTATGTAAAAATTTACTGCCAATCATTACCGAACCGGAGTTCCGCTGTGGTGACCCTTAATCGGGAAAAGCTGAAAAATACAACAAGTGTTACAGGGTATCCTTACCAACTCTTAATCAGTGGTGTTCCTCCTCCCTTTTGTTTTTTTTTCCTGGGCTTTGGGAATCAACCTATTTGTAAGGACTGCAACAGTGAAACACTGTGAACATAGTACAGTTGTGTACACCAAATGTAGATGTTCAAGTGTATTCACTGTTGCAGTCCTAGTTTCCCCTACTTCCATCCCCCCTTTTTTCCTAGGGCACAGACTGGATTCTTCTTTTTCTAGTCTAACCTTTTTTGGGGGCTCCTGACAGTTAAGGCAAGAAAAACTGAGGAAATGGCATCTGCTGCCTTCCTTTGTACCTGACATCAGGCTTAAACCGAAGGCAGCCGATGTCATATACCAAGGACTTTGGTATTCTGGCTGACTGTGGGCTACCGGGAGCTGGATAACCCCATTTGGAAGGACTGCAGCAGTGAATACACTCGAGCATCTACATTTATGGTAAGTGTACACAACTGTACTTTCTGCATGCTAGGGAAGTATAGATCAGCTATGCTGTTGCTTATGTAGTTGATACTGATGTGCATGATTAACAACATTGTTAGAAATGAAGTACTGAGCTGGCTGAAAAAGTGCAGGTTAAAATGCAATGGGGAATATATATCCAATGGGGACAACAGAAATGTCTTGCTTATTGGGGGGAAGGGCAGTGGCTGGATTCAGCAAGAGTCTGTCATGATAGATGATGTACTGGCATGGCCTACCTGTGTTTTACCTCTCAACGGTCCCTGATTGATTAAAGTTTTGACTTTTGAAGGAAAGGTGGAGAATTGTAGTTGATAAATATTGACAATAATTAGTTATTGACTTCTTTTACTTCACAAGCTGTATATTAATTAACATTGTCTTATTCTGTCAGTGTTTCAAGTTGATAGTATTAATATCTTAAAATTGTCCCCTGATTATTTGTGGATTTGTTTGAGAACTATGCGTGTTAACAAAAAAGTAAGTTAGAGTGTTCCTCAGACAGTAGGATATTATAGAAAGCTTATCCCTCACTACATAACCCAGCCACTTCTCTTCTTGACCTTTCTAAAAAAAGGCCAGAAAAAGATTTGGACGTTGGCATGCTTGTGGCATCCCAGAAACTCAAAAGGAGGGCTTTCATTATATCCACTGTAGTAGTCATTTCTGATTAGACTTTAATTTGTTGTGGAAACACATGCTTCATGCCTTGAAACAAGAGTTGTAATTAGCCTAATTTCTTCAAAGGAAAATAAGCTTCCAGTGATGTATCTTAGTTGTATTCTTCAACTAAGGGAAGAGTCATATGCAGGAGTGGACAAGGAAAGTTAGGGTTCTTCAAAAGCTTTAGCCCTACTTGTAAGTAAGACTATTTCCAGTGATTAAAGATCAGGGTTGGCCTTGGGCCATTTGACCCACTAGGTCCCTGCTCCCTCAGGGGGCTACACAGTAGGCTATGACGGAGACATTATGCCTTATGTGATACAGGGATTTGCTTGAGTGACAGTGCTGCCAAAAAGTGCAAGGCGTTTTCCTTTTCCTATTGGTAGTCTTGCTCCTGTAGTAGTTGTGTTTTGTTAGTGGAGAGTGGACAACATTTACCATCGTGTGTTACAGTAGTCTAGTCCAGTATTGGTAACTGCAGCTTCATCCCTTCTTGTGTGTCTCAGTGTTAGTTTCTCACACTCTTATAGTGCTGTTGCTGAGCCCTCAACAGGGTTTTCAGCCCGAACATTGTCATATTAGCCATCTGGTTTTGTGTTTTGCTTCTTTTACTGTTTTGTAAATAATAAGACCAGGCTTAATTTGCACTTACTTTTGCTTCTCTTACTGACATGGAATTTGACTGGTTACTAATAAATACAATTACAAGAAATAACTGTGTAATAGTCAGTCTCACATATTATGAAAATTAAAACAATGATAACAGGTATTGTTATGTGAGGTAACTTCTGATCACTAAGACTTATGACGGAATGTTACCAATTCAACAGTATGGCACAAAAATGCTTGCTGCTGTTTGGGACAGGAGCAAAATAATCCCAAAGAAGTGAAACATGAAAGTGTGTATAATGATTGGTGGGAGGCAAAGGTAGATAGGAAAAAATTAATCATTTGGCGGAAAGTGGGAAAACAATAACAGAATAATTTTGACTCATAAATTTACCTGCTGGATATCACAGATGTTCATCATTTGCCCTTCCTCAGTAGCATTTTGAGTTATTTGCTACGGTAACCCAGTACTAACCAGCTTTCAAAAGCTCAGACTCCCCATCCTCTCTCCCTTCCTGTAACAGCTGACTGGCTGAGCGTAGCCTGAGAGGGAGGTCTTCAGCTGTCATAGGAAGTGAGTGTTATGCCTTTATCTGCCATTCAGAGCAGTTTCTCTGACTCTTAACAGGATCCATTTTGATTCCAGCTTAGGCTCAGATAAGCCCTATTTGGTAGCCTCATCCTTTTATTTTATTATTAGGTGTATTATTTTTTATGTTTGTTTATAAAAAGGTAAATGTTCATTTTAATGTTTTTATTTCTGTCAATGTTTACAGTAATTCTTGTGGGGTTTTCTGCTTGTTGCAGTATTTATTTTGCTTCTGCCTTTAGCAAATGCTTGTTTTTACCGTTTCTGAGAACTTTCATATTTCTCTGAGAAGTGCAGTGTGTGTGTGTGTGTTTTGTTAGACTCTAGGGACTGTCTTATGCAGTCAGGACAAAATTACTGTCTTTACTGCTATTTGCTTCATTTTCATCTTTTAACAGAAAATAATTTAGAACTTGTTTTTTTTCAGCATTTATACATTATTTACTATCTCTGTGGGTCAGCTATGTGCTTTTAACATCAAATTGTGATTTTGCCTTGAATGAAGGTATTTCAATGTACTGCAGTGATTTAACTCTCTGACAAGAAAATATACTTAAAATTGCCATTAAATGTTATTTAATGGCAGTTTAATGTGGTTAGAGGGTGTGGAGCTAATTTCTAACACTGGTTTGGCACATTGGTTACTTTGGTGTTTGGAGTTAGTGTACTGGAATTTACTTAACTTCTGTCAGTTGTAAAGGTATTCTGAACACATTTCAAGTTGTGTTTTGTGGTTGTAAAGGTATTCTGAACGCATTTCAAGCTGTGTTTTCTGGTTGTAAGACAGTTTGGCAGAGTTTAGTTGTGTGGAAACATACTTTTTACTAGAAACTTTGTGCTTATTGTAATACATTATCCAGCACTGTCAATTTTTTATTTTGGCTGGTGTTCTGTCCCTGACTTGATGGATTCTAACTCTGGTACCCCCATCAAGTCTGGTTGCACGTAAAAAGAAAAAAAAACAAAATAAAAACATGACTCCGCCTGCAGTTAAGTGATTCCAGTTGGGGCCACTGCTTGGCCTGCAGGCCACTTAACATTTTGCTCTGTCTCCCTCTAGTGCAGCTTTGTTACCCACTATGGAGTGGGCTTTAGAGACAGCCTACGGGGCTGCTCCAGTAGCTTGCATAGGTATGGGAGAACTAAGCCGTTCAGGTGTAGGAGTAGTCTAGAATAAGTGCTCCCTTGCCAGACATAATAGGTTCATAGGTGTGTATTAGGCTAATGGCCCTGGAGCATTTACAAGCCTAGCCCATAGGATTACCCTGGCATCGTGCCACCTGACATTAGTTCCCAGTGTCTCTGTAGTGTAGAGCCACAGGAGGGATCCCCGGGGTGAATTTTATGTTTCCCATCCACTCATCAAGATTTCTGTTGGAGGGCCACTGAGGTGCTCTGTTTGATATGTATGGGAAGTCTATTCCATAGCATGGGCAGTCTCTGGGTTATGAACCTGTCCATCCAGCATGTTCTGTTGATTGTGGTAATGAGGTTGAGGTCTCTGGAATGTGTGGTGCGGAGGGATTGGGATTTCTTTAGCTGTAGCATTTCTAACAGAGCTGGGTCAGTCATGGCTTTGTAAGTCCAGCAGAGGTCGCCTCTAAGTAGGTGATATGAGACAGAGAATAGGGTTTTTTGAGTCTGTCCATATAGGACAAGTGTTTAAGGCCTAGGATCATCTTTGTGAGGTACTTTTCTGACCTCTCCAGTTGTTGCAGGTGTCTAGTGAGGTACATGCCAAATGGGGCATTGTACTCTATGATTGGCTTAATGAGGGAAGAGTATAGGGAGACAATGACCTCTTTCTTCCTGGATGCAAAACCCTTAGTAATGATATGTGCCACATAGAAGGATTTTCTGACCACAGTGGCAATGTGATGATCAAAAGAGATGTTGCTGTCAACCTGTGTTCCCAGATCTCTTATAACGCCTTCTGTGTTCAGTGGACTACCATCGATGTGGTAATTCATGGGAACAGAGTTTTTCCCAAAGGGGATGATGACACATTTTTTGGCATTGAGCTTAATGCCATGGTTCTGACACCAGTCGTTGGTCTTAGTGAAGCCTTTCTGCAGGATATCAGCATCACTTGGGGAGTTCATAATAGCTCTCAACTTGCAATTGTGTGCAGACTTTGTCAGCCAGAGTCCCTTAGTGTTGGCTTGGACTTCAGAGAAGTAGATACCAAACGGGAGAGGACTCAGGACTGAACCCTGTGGGACTCCATTCATGACTGGTCGGCAGTCTGACTTGGAGTCAGCTACTTTCACACTGTGGATTCTATCTGTGAGCCAGTTTGCAGCCCACCTAGTGTTGTAGGGATTGATGCTTAGATTAGTGAGTTTTTCTATGATTGCCAAGTGGGAATGGTATCAAAGGCCTTGGGCATATCAAGGTAGGCTGTATGAACCACCTTGCCTTCATTCACAGCTCTGCTGACTGACTCAAAGAAGACCAGGTTGAGCAGGCATGATCTACTCCTCACAAAACCAAACCATGTGAGATCCAGAGTTTGGAGATTCCCTGTATCCTTGTTTATTAGGTCCATGATGATGTGTTCCATAGCTTTTCATATCAGACTCGTCAGGCTAATGGGGCAATAGTTCCCATGGTCTGTAGTCACTCCTCCTTTGTGGAGAGGTATGACTGTAGCAGTGCACCATTCGGTAGGGACAAAGGCTGAGTTGAGGCCGTGATTGAATAGGGCACACAGGTAGTTCATGTAGAACACAGCCAGGGATATTGTCAGGTCCCATAGAAGCTGTATTCTTGGCCTTGGACAGTGCTGTTTTAACCAGTTTAGCAGTAATACTGGGTGCCTGGCAGTCTGCTGGTATTGATTGGTCCTTTGGGGAGAAAGAGGGGTAAAGTTGGCACTGAAACTGTCGGCCAGTATATTGGCAATATTTGTTGACTCGAGATAGGAGGTAACATTCTGCAGTAGCTCAGAGCAAATCTGGGTATTGCCATGGAGATTCTTTACAAAACTATAGAAGGCCTTGTGGTTGTCTTAACTATCTGCTGCAATTCTGTTTTCATAGCTAGCTTTAGAGGATTTGATGAGGGATCTCAACTTTTTGTTGAAGCTGATAAGGGAGTTTTTCCAGTCTTGGCACTTCACCTTATTCCGCATCAGTTTATTCCATGGAAATTTTTTCTAGTAGTGAGGTTCACAAGACAAAGAAACTTTATCATACAGCTGATAAATCAGATTATAGCTGCTTATAAAGCTAATGTAGTTTTCTTGTTTAAGAGTGTTCTGCAGGCAGCTAATTCTGGTAGTTCTGTTTCCATAAATGGCTTTAGTGCTAGTTTGCTAGAGACCTTTCATTTTCCTCAGATGATTTCTGAATTTTGCGTTTTTGCTTGGGAGCAGTCCAGAACTACCCCCGAGGCAGGCAGGGTGTACGACCTAAAAAGGATAAGATGTGGCTATTCTCCCCCCCCCCCCTTACCAATCTTGGAAAATGTTTATAACGGTGCTTGTGTGGGCACCAGTATCTACTCTAGCAGTCTATGAAAAGGCTCAGAAAAATATAAAGTTTACTTGGATTTGACTGCTGACCTAACTGCAGTCTCCCCAGCTTCCTGCTCAAATAAAGTCCCTGGCTTCATCTAGTAAAGAGGGAAAATATATCTTCAGGGCAAAATGATGCTTCTGACTAGTAATTTAGCCTTTTAGAATGTTAAATTATTAAGACTATATGTGGAAATATAGTTTACAGTTTGTGTACATTGTGGATGATTTTGCTGCATCCTTACCTGCAGATCAGAAGTCTTATTTGAATTAATTGTTTCTTATTTGACTCAGATTTCGAAACATGCTTTGAGAGGCGTGCTTGAATGTGCAGATGCAGTGTTGAGAAATGCTGCTGCTTCTCTTAAATTAAGACTGTATGCTTGGTTATGTAATCCAGAACTTCCCTGATTATTTACATGCCAAATTTTGAATGCAGCATTAAGTTTTGAATTGGTGTTTGGGCACTCTGTTACACAGATATTCAAACGGTGCGATGACAGAAGTAGATTTAATGCATGGGATATCTAAGATGTTTCTTATACCCAAGTTCTTCCCAAACAAGGCATCTTCCTTTGATAGGCAGAACAAACAATTCTTCAGCCAAAGAAAAGTCAGGAATCTGAAAGGAAATGGCAAGAGGTTATTTCTTCAAAATTAAATATGTGATTCCTTTCTGAAAAAGAATCAACCCCCCTGCAAAGGAATGACTGTGCTAAGTCACATACTAACCCTGCCTACCTTGCTCTTCCTCCTTCCCCACAGACACACACAGCCATGCAGCCTGCCCACAAGTAGTCTCAGACAAATGGGTTCTGAGAGTTCTGTGGAGAGACAGAATACACTTGGTAGTGTTTAGAAAATCTTTTTTCTTTCAGGTGAATTCCCCCATATGCACCAGACCAGACCAATCTGTTTCCTTCACTTGGTAGAAGCAGGGGTCATAGAACCAGTGCCCGTGATACACAAGGGCAAATGATTTTACTCCAGAATCTGTATCAAAAAAAGGAACACTCCTGGAGACCCAACCTAGATTTGTTTTTCTGAACACCTTTGTAAAAGTTCCAAAATTCAGAATGCTAACTTTACAGTCAGTCCAAGTGCTGCTTCCAGAAAACTGTTGGTGACTCTAGATGTCAAAGACGCTTATATTCCTATTGCTGTCAGTTCAGGAAATTTTTGACATTTGCTCTGTCTGGCTTACGTTGACAGTTTTCAGCATTACCCTTTGGGCTATCTGCTGCTCTTTCTGTGTTTATAATGTGTCTGGCCCCAGTGGTTGCCTATTGCAAAACCTTAGGCATCCACATTGTTCCTTATTTAAATGACTTGCTAATACCACTAGTCATATTACACATGAGAAAAATGTAATGGTCCTTGAAAAATTGTTGGACCCCAGCACTTCATCCCTTGGATTTCCAGGTATTGGTACTGGGACTTGTGAAACAGAAATTGCAGTAGTGGAGGGATCAACTCTCTCTGAATCCAGGACTCCCTTTCTCTCTCCTGACCTCAGTTCAGTCTGTCCAGAGAGACTCTTCAGACTTTGCATGGGGAACAATGTCCATGGGAATTCAAGTGTAAGGTGTATGGGGTACTCAGGATATGCCAAAGCACATAAATATAAAAGAGATGTTGGCAATGATTCATGCCTTAAATGTTCTTCACCACTTTTGGATTACAGGTCCTCTTCTAGTGGTCACAAGACAATGGTAATGTGATGTGGTACCTGAACAAGCAGGGATATGCAAGGTCAGTGCTCTCTTTGCTGGTTGGCAGTGAATGGCATAAGATCTGGCTCTATAACATTCCCTAATTCTTCAAACTTCATATTTTCTACTGGAGCAAAACACAGTGGCAGACATACTAAGCAGATCCTGGACATGCCCTCCTGAGGGGAAGCTCCATGTTAAAGGTCTTCCGGGATTTGATCCAGAGGTGGGGAACACCTCAAATTGACTTCTTTTAAAGAGATTCTCGCAGCCATGCTTGGAAGACAGATGCTGTATCATTCTAGTGGTCGGGAATGGGTCTTTATGCATTTCTACCCTTTCCACTGATTACCAAGGTACCTGTAAAGATTCAGAAAGAATTACCAAAGATCATTGTGTTAACCCAAGCAAAGTAAGCTCTTCCTTTCATTCAGAGCTTCCCTGTGCCTGGCTTGGACACCTGTGATTACAAGACATGGATTGCTTCTAAAACTATCTGGACCTCCAAAGCTGATATGAGTATTTTTTTGCACTAGGTCTGTCTCAGTGCTATTTAACATTTCTTTGCTACATTTATTGATTTGGTTTAATTTATCCTGTTTTCAGCACTTGTTAAAGGCGCGCCATCCATTTGTTACTGTACTCTTCTTAGGTTGTTAGGTGGTTTGCCAGTATTCTGATATTTCCTAAACTCCTATGATACCCAGATAGCAAAGACTAGATTCAGACCTGCTGAATCTAGCCTGTTATTGATGCACTTGAGCACTAAACCAGCCATCTTACATTAAGAAGGGCTCCCCTGCATCCTTGTGGCAGAAGAGTGCCTTGTCTGAGCTGAAGATTGCTGGAGGAAGGTTCATTGTGTGCTTTCCTATTGGTAGATTAGCTTAAAAGTGTTTTAATTTCACCTGTATTGAAGCCTTGTGTTTGCATATTGCAGTGCATCATCCAACCGGTTGGGGTGCCCTTTATAGACACAGACATCTTGAAATTCAAATTTTCCCTAAACATCTGTTAGTGGAACTTTCCCAAACTCCCCAACTGCACTATGGGTGCACTGAGCAGTGTTGTCACACTTGTCATCCACAGCCTTCAGTAGAACAAGCACCTTTGCTAGTCCCTAGCACAAAAACTGGTCAAACTAGCCCACTCCCATCCCTAATAGTACATATAGTAAAAACCTGCTATAATGCATGGACAGTTTTTCATAATTTTACTGCCCAGCCTGATTGACATGGGCATCCTGAGGCAATGTAGTAATTGCCTCATGTATACTGACAACCACTTACTCCTAAAACGAATAACCTGTGTGAGAGATGTAATTATAAAATTGTAATCAATTCTCTCGCATAACAAAAAATGGACATCAAATTAGTTGTCAGCCCACACTTCACCTGTCACACAAAATGAGGTCACAACAGACAAACCCGCATATGCGGAGGTACTCACTAGAAGCCTACCAAAAGATCAGAAACCTCTCAAACATAAACCACTTGCACACACTGCTATGCAAATAAAAAACACTGCGCATAACACATATACCACTGTCTCAGCAAATAAGCCCCTAAGGCAAAACATGTCAAAACCTAATGTCTTGGTCATAGGTGACTCCATAGTGAGACAAATGACCCCCACACCAGGTGGGACAAGGAGAGGGTCACAGTCAGCTGCCTATCAGGTGCCAGGATCCGGTAAATGGCACATGCACTCAGGTTACTCACGAGAACCATTATGACTCTGTCGTAGTCTGTGTTGGAGTGAATGACCTGAGACGTACCTGTCTGGACTGTATGACGAGAGACATGACTGAACTCTCAGATTTTGTGTCTCAGGCAGTTATGACTCTAGCCATCAGCAACATTCTACCTTCATCCAGGATGATGCCACAGTTTAAACAAAAAATGATTGACTTCAACAATTGGCTTAGCTTATGGTGTCACTCCATTGAGATCCAGTATCTGTCAGCCTGTGAAGACATTGTCGACAGGCCATTCTGCTTTGCCAAAGATGTTCTACATCTGTCTTCTCTAGGCTTTCAGATACTGGCAAAGGCGCTTGCCTCCCCCATAGTGCTTTTTTAGGCAATGTCAAAACAACAACATTTCAGACATAATAAAATCCACCCAAGACAACCTCAAGGTTCTGCTGCTTAATGTTATGCATCTAAACATGAAACAGCACTCCCTGGAAACACTCCTCACCTTGGAAGATGCTGACATCTGTGCAGTCACTGAGACCTGGTTCAACGCTGCGGAAGGCACCCCGGCTGTGCAAGGCTACATTGCCGTCCACACATTTGGACCTCCAAAATGAGCATGAAATGACCAAAGGTGGAGGTGTATCCATGTTCACTAAAGCCAAGTACACCTTGTGACTGGTCACAGTGCAACTTTCTCGAACTACTCCATGCCCAATTAACTGTAGGCAAAAGCCCCTACCACATTAATGCTAGCGGTAGGTCCCCCATCATCAACCAGGAAAAGCTCACTGCCTACCTAGACTTACTGGAGTGACTCGCCTTACAGCCCAACAATTTAGTCATGGGAGATTTCAACTGTCCTTCCGTCAACTGGGTGACATACATGAACACAAACATGGTCACGGAGAGGTTCCTGGACGTTGTCAATACAAATGCTCTGGAACAAATGGTCTGCACCCTGACAAGGGACTCAGATGTCCTAGACATAGTACTCGCCAACACAGGGGGTCACTGCACCCCCCCCCACCTTGTGTCAGTTGTATCATTTCATCAAAACTCCAAGTCCATGAATATCTATCAAAACTTCCTTTTATCGAATGTTCAGATCAGCAAACATTTTTGCCAGGGCACTGAGTTAGTTTGCCAACATGTGGAAATTTGCCCTTTTCCCCACTCTAGTGTGATCTTGGAGTTGATATATATATATATATATATATATATATATCTAATATCTATATAGATATTAATAAATATAAATATATATATTTGGTAGGTTTGTTATACTACAGTGTATTGTTTGGTATGTTGACTTACTAAATTAGTTAGCTGGAAAAATGCTGATGTGTGCGTTCAATAAAAGGGTAGTTTGCTGAATAGGAGTCAATGAATAGGTATTCATGGAACTGGAGTTTCGATTAAATAATATAGACCCATGACCATAAATTAGTCTTGTTCGAAGTAACTATTGAACCTGTTATCACCACAGAGGCAAAAAAAAACTAAACAACTTTTCCAATGCAAACTACAGCCTACTAAACGATGGTATAAAAAGTTTTATACCCCCCGCTATCATAGACAACAGTGTCTATGCAGAGGTGTACACACATACCCTGTATAAACACTTAAGGTACTATATAGACTTGGCTGTGCCTGACTGGATTAAAATCGGGTCCTTCCGAAAGAAACAAGCCACCCTGGTGGACCTCAAGTATAAACAGATTATATAACAAAAGGAAGAAACTGATGTCTTAAGAACAAGAGGGAACTGACCCAGCAGAGGAAGAATTCACTTCATAGTTTGAACGAGCAAATCAGAAATCTTGCAAAGTCCTCTAAAGCTAATTATGAAGGTAAAATAGTATCCCTAGTTAAGGATAATAATAAGGTGTAGATCAGTATGTGTGTATGCCTTTAAGAAGCTTCCCAGTCAGCAAGCACATGCATATATCTGCTGAGCATGTGTGAGATGAGAATGCCATTTTGAGTTAGCAGCCAGAGTGTAAGCATGCAATATTACTAGTCAGTCAGTTAGAAAGTGCGTTTAAGTTCAATGTTCTTGCTAATTATCCTGATGTGTTTGTACATAATAAAATACTTAATATAACACCTGTGTCTCATGTCTTGTTATTGCAGATAAGAATGACATGGTGTGAGAATGGGATCCAGAATCACAGCCATGAGGCAATTGGTTAGTGTTGGAGGAGTATACAGGAGTGGATCATCCCTACTGCTGAAACGACTCTCAACACAGGTCAGAAACTAATTCCAGGTACTAAAGCTCACTTAAATTATTTATTTTGCTACAAATATAAAATGAAATTCTCAGAATGAATTTCTTATCAAATGAAATGTCCGAAACTTCTCCATATTAATTAGAGCATTTGAAATAATTACGAAAACCTTTGAAACAATATTCAAATTGCATAAAATGTACAAAAAAGGAAAACAGCCCTATTTTTTCACCATGTGCTACTTTTCACATTAGCTAAAGATATTCAAAATATCTGAAGTGTGCAAAGTGTTTGCAAGTGTCTGCAGTATTACAGTGCAGTTATTTCTCAAAATACAATTATTTCAAAGCATATTTTAGAGTACGGTATTTCAAAACGTTTATTGTGCATTTATTACAAGTACCTGGTGTATGTGCATGTTCATACATGATTACAAGGGTCATTTTGAATTGTGTTTGGCTATACTTTGTGGGCATGGCAGAAGGTTTTCGTAGACCCACACTGCTTGTATTTGATAATAATATTGCAGAAAAGTGGAGAGTGTTTGAGCAGGGCTGTGATATTTTCATGCAGGCTGCTTTTTCTTACACAGATGCACATACTAGAGCATTTATTCTGCTTAATTTATCTGGTTCAGAGGCCAGTGAAAGAGGTTGTTCATTTGTGTATGCCCCAGCTGTGTATGCAGGGGAGGGGGAAGACCAACATATTGTGGTACCGGCTGAGGGAAGGGAAGACCCAAAATGCTTAAAACATAAATTTAGAGAGATGTGTAACCCCCAAACAAATATTACAATGGGAAGAGGAAGACATTTTACACAAGGGATCAAAAGCCTGGCGATACTGACTTGAAAAATAAAGCTAAAAATGTGCAGCTTTGCTGATTTGAGAGATGAGCTGATAAAGGACAGGCTTGTATGTGGTATTGCTCATGTAGACAGTAATGCAGTACATAGTTAAAAGAAACAGGCCCAAGCACATGGCAGCTACTGGAGGCTCTGTAGCAGTCCCTGGGAAACACCGTACCTTTCTAGCAAGTTCTAAGCCAAGCTCTGTAAAACAGATATGCTGAATGCAGCACAGGGGTGACTTGGCAAAAGCCATAGCAAATCTCATAGTCAACTGTCGTAATTGTGGTGGCAGTCATGAACCTAAAAGAGAAGTGCTTAGCTTTTGGCCAGTAGTGTCATTCTTGCAGTAAGTGGAATCATTTCAAAAGATTTTGTAAATCAAATAAGACAAGTTCTTTTATTAAAAGAGGGCATTCCAAGAGGCAAGTTGATCAATTAGAAAGCTGCAACACTACTTATGTTGATGGTGTGTCAGTGCTTGGTGAAACAGTTAATGTAGTAGATTTGTGGGCAAAGAATGAAATATTTTGTACTGTTTGGATTAATGAGACCCTCGTAGAGCTCAAAGTAGAAACTGGCTTAAAGTGCAATGTTATGTCAGCCGAAACATTTGCTAGAGTAAGAGCTGCAGAACATCTTCATTTGACAAAGTGTGCAAAGCCTGTGGCTTATGGTGGTGAAGAGATTCAGACCGAAGGGTCAGTAGTGCTTTCATGCTACTCTGCTGGGAACAGCTGTAACTTGCAAGTTGACATTGTCAAGAGACATGTACAGTCATTATTAGGCCTTAGAGATGGTTTGAAACTAGGACTGCTTTCGCGTAACAAAGAAGTCCATCATGTAAGCCTACATAGCAACAGCTCAGATTTTGGCCAAACTTTTTTTTTTTCACAGAGTATGCTGATATTTTTGCAGACAAACTAGGCAAACTTACCAGTTGTGTAATCTATGAAGTTAGACCCAGAGGTCACCCCAGTTATCAGACCAGCACGGAATGTTCCAGTAGTTACGCAGAACAGAGTCAAAGCTGAGTTAGATAAAATGGTGCAGCTTGGTGTAATTTGTCCAGTGGAACAACCAGCTGAATGGGTATCCTCCAGGGTAGTAGCTCAGATGATATCAGAATATGTATTGATCCAAGAGATTTGAACAAAGCATTAAAAAGACCTCATCATCTAATGTGCACAGTTGAAGACGTTGCTGCTCTCATGCCAAATGCCATTTTTTTTGTCTTGGATGCAGAGAGTTAATTTTGGCAAATCTTGCTTGACCAAAAATCTTCATTACTGACCACATTCAGTACACCATTTTGAAGATAAAGATTTCTGAGAATGCCATTTGGAATAAATTCTGCTACTTAAGTCTTTCAGCGTAAAATGGAGCAAATTTTTTCAGGCTATCTGTATACTATTATAGTAGATGATATTTTAGTAGGAAGCAGTGGTGAACCCGAACATGACAGATACCTCAAAAAAGTTCTGGAAAGAGTATGTGAAGTGAATCTCAAGCTCAGTCCACAGAAGTGCAAATTCAGGCTACGAGAAGTTACTTACATTGGTCACTTGTTTACCAGTTCAGGCCTAAGACCAGATCCTTCTAAGCAGCCATTCTTGAGATGCCAGCTCCAGAGAAATGTTCAAGCACTCCAGCATTTTCTTGGCATGGTCAACTATCTAGGCAAATTCTTTCCAGATTTAAGCCGTCTTTCACACTGCTATGAGAACTGACACTCAAAGATGTAATTTGGTTATGGTCAGAACAGCACCAAAAAGTATTTGATGTCTTGTAACAGAGAATTGCTAGTCCACCAACTCTCAGCTACTATGATGTTCACAAACCAGTTACTCTTTCCTGTGATGCTTCTAAGTTTGGTCTAGGCAGTTATTCTTCAAGAGGGTAGACTAGTCGCCTGTGTTTCAAGAAATCTGATGCACAGATTGAGAAGGAGCTTTTGGTGATTGTGTTTGGATGTTCAAAGTTCCATGATTATATTTATGTTGTCCTATTCAGAACAAAATAGATCTCCAACCTTTAGTCACTCTTTTGAGAAAGCCTATGCATTGAGCTCCAGACAGATTGCAGTGTTGCAAAGTACAATTTCAGTTTTGTCTACACAAAAGGCAAACTTCTTTATTTTGCTCCTACTTTATCCAGATTGCCCAGAAAAATCACAGAACAGCATAATAATGAGCAACTTGAATTTGAAATCATGGAAGTGAGATTTTTCTTCCACACATCTTGATGAGCTCAGAACTCGCACAGCTTCAGATCCAGTTCTCCAGAAGCTAAACCTCTTTATCAGTTGAGGATGGCCTTCAAAGCAATCTTGTTTACCAGTAGAAGTGCAACCATGTTTTCCCTACAGAGAAGAGATTTTGTTAGGCAATGGTATCATCTTGAAAGGCCATAAAGGGATTGTTCCAAAATCCTTGCAACCGGAATACATTAAGATCTTGCATTGTGGCCAGCCAGGAACTGATTCCATCAAAAAAGGGCAAGAAATCTAGTATTTTGGCCTTTTGTGTCCAGAAATATTAAGAAAGTAATTTCATCTTGTTCAGTATGTAATGGTACAAAGCTGCATCAACAGAGAACCACTTCAGCTAAGCCAGATTCCTGAACTACCTTTGTCGACAGCCACAGATATCTTCGAGTGGAATGGTCATCATTACTTGGTGTTATTAGACTCTTAATCAAATTGGTTCGAGATTGACCTACTCCCCAACCTAACTTCCAGCACTGTCATTGCCAAGTTGAAACTTCATTTTTCAGTCTATAGTAGTCCACACAAGGTTATTTCTGACGAAGGTGCCCAGTTTACCAGTCAGCAGTTTAAGAAATTTGCAGAAGAGTGGGACTTTATTCATTTTACGAGTAGTCCTGAATACCCAAAGTCAAAAGGATTGGCTGAACATGCAATTCAAAGTGCAAAACAGTTGCTAGAGAAGTCGAAACCTGACAATACCAATGTTTTCCTCAACTTGTTGAATCTCAGAAACATTCCTCATAATAACCATCTAGGCTGACCTGCACAGTGTCTCATGTCAAGACAAACACGAACTACACTACCTATCAGCAGTAATCTATTGTTTCCAAGTGCTAAAAACAACAAATCAGTAAGAGCCCAATTGTTGAAAAAGCATTTGTCCCAGAAATCCTATGACAGATTCAGCAAACCACTTCATTCTTTATAAAACAAAGACACAGTGAGGATGCAGACGTCAAAATGTTTTGATCACATCGGATTTGTGAAAGATTTATGTCAAGAGCCTTGTTCGTACATTGTGGAATCACAAGAAATGGAATTCAGACGAAACCGAAAGCATTTGTTACCTGTATCTGAACTGATGCTACATCATCCTGCTTGTAACAAAGACTACATGTCAGAGCAACTCATTCAATGTTCCAGTACCAGAGAACATTTTGCCAGAAATCCCTATTCCCGAGAAAATCCCTTAGTCTCCAAACAGAACATTCACTAATGACTGTCCCTGTTGCTAAATCTAGCCCTAATCACTATATCACGAGTTCAGGTTGCATCTTGAAACCTTGCTCAAATACATAGCAACATGGGCATAATTGTTTCTTTTTATTATTGCTTGTATAATGCGTGCCTATTGAAATGTCCTTCGCTTATGTAAGACAGCTCAGTAAAGAGGGAGGATGTAGATCAGTATGTGTATGTCTTTAAGAAGCTTCCCAGTCAGCATGCACATGCATACATCCATTGAGCAAGTGTGAGATGAGTGCCATTTTGAGTTAGCAACCAGAGTATTAGCATGCAGTGTTATTAGTCAGTCAGTCAGATAGTTAAAGTTCAGTGTTCTTGCTGTTCATCCTGATGTGTTTGTACATAATAAAATACTTAAACGAGCACCCGTACTTCAATGTCATCTTAATGCACGTAAGAAGAACATTAGTCATTTTTTAACTACATCCAGAATCTAAAAGGGAATGCCCAGCTACGTGCAAAACTGGTAGTAGATGGTATCACTCATACTGTACTGTAGGAAATTGCCAACCTTCTAGCTGACAGATTTGATGTAAACTTCACTCCCCTGTCCCTACCAGCCATACCTGAAAGCATACCCAACACCAGTCCTCTGCCTAGTATCTCTAGAGATCACGACATATCTGCGTTCTCCAAGGCCAAAAAACACAACCTCAGTGGAATAAGACAGCATCCCAGGTTGCTTGTTAAGCAATCTAAAACAGGACCTAGTGGACCCACTTGGCGTTTTTGTTTAGTCATATCCTGAAAACTGGCTTAGTTCCAGCAGAATGGAGAACAGCACCAGTAATCCCCTTGCATAAAGGGGAGCCATCAACTGACCCTGGGAGCTATAGATGCATAAGTCTAACCAGCCTCATCTGCAAGGCCAAGGAATGCATCATCATGGACTGTCAACACGGACATAGGCAAATTTCAAGCTCTAGACCCGACCAGTTTGGCTTCCGTAAGGGTAGATCATGCTTATTAAACCTAGTAGACTTCTTTGAGAAAGTCACCAAAGCCCTGTATGAAGGTAAAATGGTGCATACTGCCTATATTGACCTAGCCAAGACTTTTGACACAGTTCTGCACTTGGATATCCATGAGAAACTCTCTCAGCTGGGGATTAACCCCATACATTACTAGATGTGTAGCCAGTTAGCTCACCGACAGAGCTGTCTTGATAACTCTCTCTGTCATTAGACCCGTCATCAGTGACGTACCACAAGGATCTGTGCTGGACCCTTTACTGTTTGGAATCTATTTCTTGGAAGTCTGGGCTAAAGTAGGTGGCCTTTGGCTTACCAAGTTTGCTGATGATTACAGATTGGGTGCAATCATTGTGCCCCCTAATGATGGTAATATATTACAGGAGGGGTTAACATAGACAAATGGCTGGTGTCACAGTCACGGTCTCAAACTAAATGCAAAAAGTGCATTATCATCTCCTTTGGCAAAGCGGAATTCCCTGCAAATTACAATATTGACAGCACCCCTATAATTTCAGAACCAGTGGTGTGAGATATGGGAACACAGGTAGACAGCAATCTGAACTTTGACCACCAAGTTTCCACAGTGGTAAGGAAAGCCTTCTACATTGCGCATCTCATAAGTAAGGGCATCGCGTCCATTTCCAAGGATGTTATAACTCCACTTTACTCAACCCACATCAGACCAATAATAGAGTACAGTGGTCCCTTCTGCATGTACCTCACCAGACACCTTCAGCAGCTGGAGAGACGCAGGGCTCCTAAATCATGACTTGGCGTGGATAAACTGAAAGTCCTGTGACTGTGCTCTGTATCCTATAGCCTGCTGAGTGGTGACTTGTGCCTGGCCTGCAGTGCAGACTCTGACCCTCCCCTGATGGATATGCTGCACATCTGCCAGTTAAATGGCACAAGAGTCACTCACTCTTGGGATCTTAGCTCAGCCTGTGAAATTAACAGAACATGCTGGAGAGACAGATATGTCTCCCAGCGATTGCTGCTACTCTGGAATAAACTTCCAATTCACATGAAGCAGAGCTCCTTACTGACCCTATTTAAGCGCAACTTGGACAAATGGATGAGAGACTGCAAATTCACCCCAGAGGTGGCACCCATGTCCTTCGTGGATAGGGGTAGTCTGTGTTTATCATAGACTGGCTGTGTGAATTACATCCATCTAACAAGGATAATTGAGGCAACCCGGGATTAACATGACTAGGCTTGTAAGGGCTCTAGGGCCGCTAGCTTAGTAACCTCCTATGAACCTGTGATACTGCAAAAGCTGTTCTGAGTTTGCCAAGATATTTCTAAGTTTTGCAAAGTTTTTCTGTCTTGAAGTTCTACATTTGTGCACTTCTTTTTCTGTATTTTGTGAACATTTCTCAGTTAGTGAACTTATTTCCAAGGATTCATGACACTACAAGAATTCTGTACAATTTTGTTGTAAAACATTTATTACTGCACTTGCATTCAAAACCAGTTCGTTTTACATTAAGAAGTTTTTTTTGCACTCTGGTGGGAGCAGAGAGCTGATTTAACCCATCCAAGTTGGGAACTGCTGGTGGAAGACTTATTGTGTTGTTTATCTGATTGGCCTGAAGGCTTAACTTTGTAAAATTCTTTCATCCTGCTGGTATGGTTAACCTGTGGCTTGTATATGAGCAAATCTCTCCAGGTTAAAATCCACTATAGGAACCATCCTCCATAGTCTCCCACTGTTCACAGCTGCTCGAAGAGCTGACAGTTTGTGCAGAGGCCAGTACCACTGCAAGTCATAAACACTCTCAGTTAGAACTTTAAGTGACTGTTCCGTCCTCCTTCCCATCTACTAAGGATCTAGTATAATAGGTGCTGCTGTCATTTCTGTTTCTGGTCTGGTGGATATGGGCATCGTGAGACAGTGTCTAATGTTCACTGACAACCATTTAAATGTTAGAACAGACAACACCGTGTGTAAGAGCTGTAGATACACAATATAATTGAAGGCAAAGCTCTCACATATACACAGAAAAAATGCAAACCAGGTTTTTAACGTTATGCCCAAAAGATTCACTACCAACACTAAGGAACAAACACAGACACACACATGCGAAGGTACTCACTTGTTATCTACCCAAACCACCAAGACTTCCTAAGAGCATCTGTATCCCTGTGCACACTCAGACAGCAGCTCACAAAACACAACTCTGAAAGTCATAGTGGCCTCATTTCCAAGCCCATAAGGCAACATACCACACAGCCAAACATTATAGTTATTGGGGATTCCATTGTAAGACATACTGATGTCCCCCCTTACCATTCTAAAAAAAGAGAAGATCACAGTGAGCTGTCTGTCTGGAGCCAGGATCCACTAAGATCATACCTGCACTTGGGTCTTTATGCCACAAGTACCAGTATGACAGTCATAGTCCATGTGAGTGTAAATGATCTAAAGATGTAACTCATTGGACTAAATGTAAAGAGACATAATTGAGCTCTCTGAATGTGTCCCAGGTGGGTATGAATCTCGTCTTGAGTAGCATCCTACCTTCACCAATGATAATGCCGCAGCACCAGCAAAAATGATTGATTTCAATAATTCGCTTTGTTTATGGTGTCACAGCAAGGAGATCAAGTATTTGTTAGCTTGGGGCGAAATGAGTGACAAATGACTATGCTTTGCCAGAGATGGTTTGCACTTGTCACCAACTGGCTTCTGGATACAGACAAAAACTTTATCGATCCCCATAGTGCCTTTTTTAGCCTGTGCCAAGTTGCTAAACTCTCCAACATAACAAAAATCACTCATGACTACCTAAAGGTACTGCTGCTCAATGCTAGGTGTTTAAATAAAAAAATGCACTCCCTAGAAGCATTGTTCACCCTGGAGAACTCCGACATACTTGCAGTTACTGAAACATGGTTCAGAACCATAGAAAGCACTCCAGGTATCAAAGGCTACAGTGCCTTTCATGCAATTTAACCCCCCTCAGCTCAGAATAAAACAAAGGGAGGCGGTGTCTCAGTGTAAATAAAGGACAAGTATGCCGCTAGACTGGTCCAACAACATAAATCACCAGCATACTATAGGTGTGTCCCCCAGTCATATCCTTGCTGGCTACAGATACCCCAACACAAGTCTGAAAAACCACATCTCCTACCTAAACCTACTGGAGTCTCTAAACATTGTCTAACACCAAACTTATGGGTGACCTCAACTACCCCTCCATAAACTGGGAGACTTATACGATCCATAATTCAGAGGTTTTTGGACTTCATCAATGCAAACACCCTGGTGCAACTAGTTAATTCCCCAATGAGAGGTGCAAATATCCTAGTTCTAATACTCATGAACATGGAGGGATGCTGCTCCCTTCCATGCATTAACTCCTCCCAGGTAAGATCTGACCACAAAATTATCTTGTTTAGTATTAAAATTAACCTAGAACCCCCATCAAACTTCAAGCCTATTAAGAATTTTGTTAAGAACAATTACCTCAGACTGACAGCTTATTAAACTTCCAAGCCCCTCCAAACCCGAATAGCACTGAGGTCTACTCTGACCTGTACACAAAAGCACTGTACAACCACATTTAAAGCTGCATAGAGGAGGCAGTACCTGTCACAGTCAAAGCTATGATTAATGGCAAAAATAAACCACCCTGTGGACCCCTAGCAGAAATAGGCTACTCAACTAAAAGAAAAAGGTCAACCCCATAGTGAAGAAGGAACAGACAAAGCAGTAGAAAGTCACCAGTCTAAACAAACAAATTTAGAGAGCTGGTCAAATCTGCCAAAGCAAATTATGAGGCAAAGATAACCTCCCAGGTTATCTTATGTTTGTAACCTCAGGGGAAATAATCAACAATGTGCCCGAGTTAATCATGAACATCACTTACACCCAGCCTAAAACTATTAAAAATTCCACAAACCAGCACACTACAATGAAGCACACAAGACGACAGCTATCACAAAAAACAACAGACTTTATTGAATCCACATTAACACTCGAATAGACACTGCGTTTTTGTCCTTATTTACAAGACTTCATCAGATGCACTAAAAACTTCGCCCAACACTTAGTCACAGCCATAATTCCCTGACCAGTTGTAGCTTCTAATCCATTAGTATTTAATTAGTTAATTGTGATCTACTAAATCAACCCATATATATATATATATATATATATATATATATATATATATATATATATAATGTTTACATATTTTAATATCTTTCCCATCTATAAGTTATCATACTTCACAGTAAATTATATAAATGTCACGATAAGTCTTTAAACAACCTCCAGAATTAAAAACCTTAAAATATTAACCAGGTGTTGATCAGTAAAAAGGTGGTCAAGCTCTCCATCTAGTGGTCAAATCTGAAAACCCAACTAGTTTCCAATATATACAAAAGGCAGACAATTTCCTAACAATGTTGTGTGCTTCATAAGTTTATTAATAAGTTACATTAGACCCAAACTTCAAAGACCTTTTCCTTAAATTATTTATCATACGAAATAGTCATGTCTTTAACAAAGACATGAAAAAGTACCTCTACAGGGGGGGTGGATGGGGCAGCATGCAGGGCGTCCCACTGGGAAGGACGTGAACATGCCTCCTGACACTATCCTTAGGAATGACACAAAAATATATACAACTGTCACATTTTTAATTATAGTAAAACTGAGTTAACAAAACATTTTGATCTTTTTTTCTAAAGGTTTACGTGTATGCCCAATAGGAAAGGTGATTTGACTAAATTAATCTTAGATTTTAAAATGTTTGTTAGAAAGGTCAACTTGGAACTGATATTTCAGGGGAACCAAACTAACATGACTAGAAGAAGGTATTAGGAGAAAAAGTGTATCCCTCCCCGCATCCCCAGTTAGCGAATTTTGAATGGGTCGTGGAAAAAGAGCTCAGGAAGAGGAAGAAAATTCCTAAAATAGGTGTGGTTTTAACCTTACCAAAACTGAAAAGAATATACTAGATGATTTGAGGAACAATAAGAACGTCAGGGTGATGAAACCAGATAAGGGAGGGGGGACAGTATTCATGGATACAATTATTTATGAGGCCAAAATGTTGGACATTCTAGGTGATACGGCTACCTACACTAGAGTTTCAAAAAAATAAGATAAATTTGGTGTATAGGAAAATGGATTTAATTTTGAGTGACCTTTTAATGGATGGACTTATCGATGTAAACATTTCATAGGTTCATAAGGGTGTACTAGGCTAATGTCCCTGGGGCCTTTACAAGCCTAGCCATAGGATTACCCTGGCATAGTGCCACCCGACCTTAGTTCCCAGTGCCTCTGTCGAGTAGAGCCACTGGTGTTATCCCTGGGGTGAATTTTCTGTTTCCCATCCACTCATCAAGATTTCTCTTGAAGAGGGTCAGCAAAGTGCTCTGCTTGACATGCATGGAAAGTCTGTTCCATAGCATGGGTAGTCTCTGGGTTATGAACTTGCCCCTCCAGCATGTTCTATTAATTGTGGGAATGAGGGTTGAGGTCTCTGGAGCGTATGGTGTGGAGGGATTGGGATTTCTTTAGATGTAGCTTTTCTAACCGAGATGGGTTAGACATGGCTTTGTAAGTCAAGCAGAGATCACCTCTAAGTAGGTGATATGAGTCAGAGAATAGTTGGGAGTTTTTTTGAGTCTGTCCATATAGGACAAGTGTTTAAGGCCTAGGATCCTCTTTGTGGGGTACTTTTGCAGTCTCTCCAGTTGTTGTAGGTGTGAGGTACATGCCAAATGGGGCATTGTACTCTATGATTGGCCCAGTGATGGAAGAGTAGAGGGAGACAATGACCTCTTTCTTCCTGGATGCAAAACCCGTAGTAATGAGATGTGCCACATAGAAGGACTTTCTGACCACAGTGGCAATGTGGTGATTCAAAGAGAGGTTGCTGTCAACCTGTGTTCCCAGTTCTGTTATAACATCTTCAGTGGACTACCATCAATGTGGTAATTCATGGGAACCTGTTTTTTCCCAAAGGGGATGACGACACATTTTTTGCCAATTTGCTTAAGGCCATGGTTCTGACACCAGTCGTTGGCCACAGTGAAGAAATTCTGTAGGATGTCAACATCACTTGGGGAGTTAATAATAGCTCCAAACTTGCAATCATCTGTGAACTTTGTCAGCCAGAGTCCCTTCGTGTTGGCCTGGACTTCAGAGAAGTAGATACCAAACAGGAGAGGACCCAGGACTGAACCATGTGGAATGCCACTCATGACTAATTGGCAGTCTGACTTGGAGTCAGCTACTTTCATACTGTGGGTTCTATCTGTAAGTCAGTTTGCAACCCGCCTAGTGATATATGGGTTGATGCTAAGCTTAGTGAGTTTTTCTATGATTCCTGAGTGGGGAATGGTATCAAAAGCCTTGGCCAGATTAAGGTAAGCTGTATAAACTACCTTACCTTCATCCACAGCTCTGGTGACTGACTCAAAGAAGTTGATGAAGTTGAGCAAGCATGATCTACCCTTCATAAAACCAAACTGTGTGGGATCCAGAGTTTGGATATTCCCTATATCCTTGTTTATTAGGTCCATGATGATGTGTTCCATAGCTTTGCATATCAGACTCATCAGGCTAATGGGGCCATAGTTCCCAGGGTCTGTAGTCGCTCCTCCTTTGTTGAGAAGGATAACTGTAGCAGTGCGCCATTCGGCAGGGACAAAGCCTGAGGTGAGGCTATGATTGAACAGAGCACACAGGTGAGGTGCCAGTTCACTCTGTAGTTCATGTAGAACACAACCAGGGATATTGTCAGGTCCCATAGAGCTATATTCTTGGCCTGGGACATTGCTGTTTTAACCTGTGCAGCAATAATACTGGGTGCCTGGCAATCTACTGGTATTGTGATTGGTCCTTTGGGGGGGGGGGGGTAAAGTTGGCACTGAATCTGTTGGCCAGTATACTGGCAATATCTGTTGGCTTGGTATAGAAGGTACCATTGTGCAGTAGCTCAGAGCAAATCCGGGTATTGCCATGGAGATTCTTTACATAACTATAGAAAGCCTTGTGGTTGTCTTTACTATCTGCTGCAATTTTGTTTTCATACCTAGCTTTACAGGATTTGATGAGGGATCTCAACTTTTTGTTGAGGCAGATAAGGGAGTTTTTCCAGTCTTGGGACTTCACCTTATTCCGCATCAGTTTCCTCCTTCTGCTGTAGTGTTTGTTTATGGCAGGGGACCACCAGATTGGCTTCCTTTTTTTGGAGGAGTGTGCCTTGGTTCTATTGGATATGGCGTGATCCATGCATTTGTGTACATGTTCTTACAGTGCATTGTTGCATGATTCTGCAGTCACGCAACTATTCTCCATTTGCATGGGTGCCGTGAAGTTGGCCACCTCTGTTTTTAGGATCCCAAAGTTAGCTTTGGAGAAGTTTTTTATGGTGGTTACCTTTGCTGGGGGGTGGGAGGTGGGAGGGATGTGGATTTCCAAGGTGATTAGTTTGTGGTTGGATCTAACCAGGGATGGGCTGACTATTGGTGTAGAGCAACAGTCGCCCATGTTAGTAATGACCAGGTCAAGGATGTTGCTACCTTTAGTGGGGGGTAAGAACGAGCTGGTCCAGGGCATTGGAATTAAAGAACTCCAGGAAATGTTGGGCAAGTGTATTGGTACATGAGTAGTTTACCCAGTTAATGGAGGGGTAGTTGAAGTTTCTTAGTAAGAGAGTATTAGGTTGGACCCTAGTATTCTCCAGGGTGCTTGGGAACGTGCATTGCAAGTCTTGGGACATGGTTGGGGACTTATAGCAGGCTATGACCTGAATCGCTGTCTTACCCAATGTTAGCTGCACCTGAAGTATCTCTGATGCATTATGTTGGGCTAGCAGTCTGGAGGTGTGTGCATCCTTTATGAATATGGAGACACCACTGCCTTTGGAGCTTCGGTCTAAGTTCTGGGGTCGAAAGGTGTGAAATGAGTTATAGCCTGGTAGTGCAGGGGTGCTTTCTGCTGCCTTGAACCAGGTCTCTATTACAGCACAAATGTCGATGTTCTTCATTTTAAGGAGTACCTCGAGCGAGTGCATTTTGAGATTGACTTTTTTAGCGTTGGGCAACATGACCCTCAGATTGCATTTGTTTGTAGCTGTTATGGTGGTAATTTGGTCTTTGGAGCACTGCCTAAAAAAGGCACTATAAGGGTGGCAAGAGCCTTGGCCAGTATCCGGAAGCCCAGGGGTGACAGATGCAGGCCATCTCTGGCAAAGCATCAAGGTCGGTCAGTCATGTCATCCCAGGCAGAGAGATACTGGATCTCCTTAGAATGACACCAGAAACTTAGCCAATTGTTGAAATCAATCATTTTCTGCTTGTACTGTGGTATCATTCTGGGTGATGGTAGGATACTGCTCAGGGCTAAGGTCATAACCGCCTGGGCTACATAATCCGAGAGCTCCCCCATGTCTCTTTTCATGTAGTCCAGGGAGGTACGCCTCAGGTCATTCACACCCACATGTACAATGACAGAGTCATATTTGTACCTGTTGAGTGACCTGAGTGCATGTGTTGTGTCCGATCCTGGCATCTGACAGGCAGCTGACTGTTGCTTTCTCCTTTATTCAACCTAGTAAATGAGACATCAGTGTCTCTCACTATCGAGTCACTTATGACTAGTGTTGGGCATGCTGTTTTGCCTTTGGGGCTTTGGTTGAGTGGCGCACTGTTTAGGAGAGTTATGTGTCTCGTGATTGTTGTGTTGTGATGGTTGAGTGCGTTTCTGCTTTGGAGAGCTGTGCTGCTTGGGTAGATTTGTATTGAGAGCATCTGCGAAGGTGGGTGTGTACTTTGTGTTTTTATGTGAAGGCAATGCTGGTGTGTGTTCTGGAGGGCTATGTGTTCCATGTGGTGTGGTGCAAGTGTTGACCTTCTCCTGTTGACCAGGTATGTCAGTCTTGGCTGGAGAGTGAGTGGCTTACAGTTTGGATATATAAGTGCATCTCTCGCAAGTCTGGGTGTTGGAAGGTAAGAGGAGAGGGTTGTCTGTGTACATGATGCAATTGCTACATTGCCTCAGGATGCCCAAGTTCACCAGGTTAATAGGAGAAAGCACAGGGAACTGACCTTTAGACATGCCTGGTGGTGTGGGCATTGATAATAAGTACTAGATCTGTTTCCTTGTAGAATGTTTAGTACTGGTAGCACTTGTGTGCTACAATAATTGCTACAAGAAGTCTGGTAAAGTGCTAGACTAATAAGCTAGTATAAGTGCAGGAGAGGAGAGAACTAGTAGATCTAAGGGAAAAATTGAAGAGCAGACTCTGGCACTGCTCAGATACTTGCAAACAGTCCTGGATACAGCATGTCTTATATCTGGACTAGACTAGTTACAGGAAAGGTGGGAAACAAGAGCAAATGCGGGTTTTTAAACCAGAAAGTTGAGAGAGTTGGAAAAACTGCCCAAACAGCCAATAAACTACAATTTCTGGGCCAGGAACCACTCCTCTTGTGGTAGATAGGCTCCCTAGTGCTTACCACTCCCACTGATAAGCTAGAACGGTTCCCTCCAACACAGAAAGGCTTGTGGGGGCTCAGAAGCTTACAGTCTTGGGCACAACAAATCTGTATCTGGACTAGACTAGTTACAGGAAAGGGGGAAACAAACACAGGCTTTTAAAACAGAAAGTTGAAAGAGATGGAAGAAACTGCCCAAAAGGCCAATAAACCATAAATCTGGGCCAAAACCACTCCTCTTGTGGTAGATAGACTACCTTGTGCTTACCACTCCCACTGATAAGCTAGAAGACCTCCCTCCAACACAGAAAGGTTTGGGGCGGGCCTTGGGAGCTTATAAACAGTCCTGGATACAGCAAATCTGTATCTGGACTAGACTAGTTACAGGAAAGGGGGATGCAAGTGCAGATATGGCCTTTTAAATCCGAAAGCTGAGAGAGATGGAAAAACTGCCCAAACGGCCAATAACTACAATTTCTGGGCCAGAAACCACTCCTTATGTGGTAAATGGGTGTCCTAGTGCTTACCACTCCCACTGCCTCCCTCCAGCACAGAAAGGCTTGCAGGCTCAGGAGCTTACAAACAGTCCTGGATACAGCAAATCTGTATCTGGACTAGAGTCATTACAGGAAAGTGGGGGGCAAGCTTAGAATTTTTTTTTTTATTTTTTTTTTTAAGTAAAGTGGCAAAGGAGAAAGCTGGAACAGAAGTTAATTCAAGGTTAAGAATCTAAGTGGTTTGGCCTTCACAAATGTTCTCTCTCTGTTAGGTAGAATTAACTAATGACACTAGACTGGGAGGAGTGTCTCAGATCAAATATACCGTATGGGTGGGCAACTGCAAAGCCACCAAGTATAAGAACAAGATAACAATAGGGAGGAGGGGATGGGAATTTCTGCTACTAGCTGTAGCCACTAAATGAAGGTTTTAAACAGATAAAGGAGCAAGGAGAGACTAGACAATGCTTGCTTTTAACTGCAAACAAATCGGTTATATGATACCGGATTAGAACAAAGAAACCTCAAAAAAATCAAAAATGCACAGAAAAGCATGGACAGAGCACTCACAAACAGAAAATACAACTCTCAGTATGAAAAAAGCAGTTTACAGTTAAGTAATTCAGTAAACATGCAACTAGAGTAATGAAACAGTATCTAGCAATGAAAAATACAGTTAAAACAGTATACAACAGTACATAAATGCAGTTAAACAGTAAAAAAAGCTTTATAACCGTGCAAAATGTAGTAGATTAACTGTATAGCACAATTATAAGCATTACAGAAGTGCAATTCAGTGAAATAAGTTTAATAAATAACTTATCCTACTCTTGAAATCTTAAGGATTTTCTGTTTAGTCTCCATAATGAATCCCAATCCACAGCCTGATAAATACTATTTGAGGAATGACAGGCCAAAAATACACACGATTTTTGGTATCCCTAAAGTACATAAGGAACAATGATCCCCCCTCCTTTAAGACTGATAGTATCAGCTGATGATTCCAAGATGGCCCCACTGGCCAAATATTTGGACAAAAAACTTAAGGCCTTGTGGGGAGGTGGGAATGGAATTCTAAAAGACTCCTGGGATTTTCTTTTTAGTACTGGGCCCGAACAATTTACTGAACTTCTTTTCCGTGATTCCACACAAAGAAGGTTTGAAGTGGTTTGAGGAGGCCCTTGTTGAAAAGAGTATAGGACAAAAAATGTTTTTTGTGTGTGTTTATTACTTATGGAGCTAATGTTGAGAAATAAGTACATCTTTTTCTGAGGGGAATTTTTTGAACAATAAAAGGGTGTGACGA